>NC_068418.1:15995049-16167549 GCF_023724105.1 Carassius gibelio
CAGGACTGAGATTTTTTTGTGTATTACTGGACTATCCTACAGATTTACAGACACATGGCTTGGACAATGCAGAAATGGAAATCAGTTCACTTAGTTCCTCTCTGGTCATCAGTCAAGAGAACATTTCAAACTGGACAAAAAGGCCAAAAGGAAGCAGCGAGGTGATTTGACGAAGAAGAATGGGTTAAAAGAGAAGCACTAAAACACCTACTGAGCAAAAGAAAGTGAGAGAGGGTCTCTTTTCATGGGTGTCCACACACTAAAGTCAGGCAGCACTTGACAATACTGTACAATGCTGTTTTGCACGATTAAGTGGTATGGAGGGCAGGGCTGAAGACAAAGCCTCCTGTGGTCTCTGGAGCTTCCAGCCCCAGTGGGTCTCTCTTTCAGCCCATATGTTTCTGCCCACTCACAGACCTCTCATGGGTCCCTCTCAGTCTGCTTCTGCTGTACAGCCTTGTGTTCAGCATCTGGACACGCGAGAGGACAGCACTATGGTCACCTCGACGACCAGCCCTCATAGGGTGGGGGTGGCATTCTTGGAAACTGCAATAGGAATGGAGATAGAATCCGGTGAATACAAGATCCTTGAATGAAGTTGAATGCATTGAATGCATTCTTAGTAATAATAGAAGTCTGAGACCACACTGAAATTCTGTGATTTTAAAAAATATATCGAAAAGAAATGCTGAAACAAAAAAAAATGGATTCTTATTTCTGTGTTATTTATAAATACACAAACTTAGAGTTCATGCAGCTTGAGTTGTTCTGTCGAAAGAAATGAAAGCAAAAGTTGACAAAGTGTATTAACCTAAATGTAATTGTTTCATTAATTGCATAATATCAGAATAGTAGTGTTTCAGCAGATTTGTCTCTATTGGACATTCCATTGCACTTTTTCTGTCTCATGTCTGTGTTGAACCCAACTGGATCAAAATACAACATTACCTCAAAAGTATTATTCCACAATTTTAAATATATACTTTGTGTGTGTGTGTGTGTTAACACTGATGAATTCTATTTTACCAGTTCCTAAATACACAACATTTCCATTTTGTTCTTTGTAGAAAATAAAAGCAAGGCAAAAGATCTGACAGTTTCCACAGTCGTAAATACATATAGTTACTAAGTGTGCGTCTTGTGACTGATGGACATTGTGTTTGTGACAGTGATGGACTTTCAGGATTCTGCCAGAAGAGAGGACCTGCCTTAACTTCTATAACACATGGACACAAAAGAACCAAAGAGACAGAAAGAGGAAAGAAAAAAAGGAGATGGGGGGGGAGTGTTGGTGCAAGGATGAAGGAGAAGAAGAATCACTTCTTAACAAGTGTTTACTCTCATTCTGTTCCTGAGCTGTAGAGCAGTAACTAGCCATGGAGAAAGGCAGCTCCTGATCCAGGAAAAAAATCTCAAAGCCCTTGAGGTCAGCGGTCACTAACTCTGCCATTGTTCCTTACAGGCCAAGCACACTCCAGCTTTTCTCCAGCTTTCAAAGGCCTGGGTTGGGGGAGCAAAGATATGCCAGGAACAACTGGGTCAGGACCAGGGGCTTTGTGGCTACTAGGGAAGAAAGAATCAGTCAGAAAAGGTTAAATGAAGAGCGAAAGGACCCTTCTGTCCAATTATGGAGGGACAAACGCTCTCTGTGACCCAGTAGGGTCAAAGTTCACTACAGCCTTTGGCAGCGACACACTCGTGCCCCTTGTAGCTCAGATAAGATGAACCTCCACTGTGTTTATTTATGTCACTCGCTGCTCAGTTTTAGGGATATAAATATTCCAAACATGAAAGCTGCCAATTGGCAGTATAATTTTATTGGTCACCAAACTAGGTGGGTCAAGCCGGCCAATGTAATAGACATACCCAACACCACTTGAAACACTCTGAAGCTGATTCCTTTTTAATTTGATGGCTTACTGGACACAAAAAAAAAATGAACAAGGACATCTTGACTCTCAAACAGTGTTTCCAAACTTGCTTTGAGAGAATGGGCTTCATTAAGAATCAGAACAGCACATAGTCTGGCTGCTTAGATTTAGATGCCGTCCAATATAAAGAGGCACAAAGACCACTCTGAGACCCAGACTCTTTCATGTCCACTGCATGCAGATAGAAAATGCAAGCCTAGCAAATAAAAAGGAGAAACCCTTGATAATAGTGGCCTCCTTCCGCCCCTCCCATTCCGGGGTCTTTGAGGTAGGCCTCCTCTCAAGCCCACAACTATTGCAGGCCAGACCTGCACTTGTTGGCTAATACCTGTCCAACACAAAGAGCCTTGCTGATTAGCACAGTGAGTGTCTTGGGCCAAGCCTGTGTGGATTAGGCCACCGGAGGTATTTCCTCCTGACTTGGGTACATCAATATTAGCTCCTCGAATTAATCACCTGCTTATTAGGTTAACAAGAAAGGTGCAATCATGTTACTGTGCTTAACCCTGACTTCCTTCATCTCTATGCTGGGCTCTTGACTCTGAAAGCACCTGTAATGTTACTGAAAAGTTGAGCTGGGCAAGCTGTCTGAGTGTTGCATGCTCTTGTCATTATCTCGGTAGTGATGGGGACAGGGTGAGGTGGTGGCACTTTATCAGCTCTGTGATGGATTTAACCACTCTCTGGATCAAGGCAATGTTTCTGAAGTCAAATTCCTACAGCTCTTTTAAGTTCTCAGACAGTGCATTCTTGAAGTTAATCAAAAAAAAATCGGGATTAGACACAGAGACGAGGTACCACTTAGACTGGCTCTTGAAAGTCTCACATTAATATTCTAAACCTGACTCTCAGACTTCAATGCAAAATACGTTTTCCGGTATTCTTGAATGAAATTCCCTATGTTTCCAGTCAAGTTAGCTCACATTAAAGGTATTCCTATAATTTTCTTCCTGGCAACACACTTTGGTCAACTGTTACTTTTATTTCAAAAAGTCAAACGTGTTGTGTGACACCCCCATTAATGTGAAGAGCAGGAACTTAAAAAAGGAAGTCTAAGGCTGATGATATACGGGGCAACTTTTTTTGAGCAATGTTTCTTGTGCACTTTTCCATCGAGAAAGGGTAACAAATTTCTATATGGATACTTTAGAACAGTCGTGGGTCCTGTCAACAACATCGATCAGAAAGCTGCCCCGTGTATGATCAGCCTTAAAAAATGTATCTCCTTGAGGAATCTATACTCCATGCATACACCAGAGTTCCCTGCGTTAGAGCCCAGAAGCAAACCAGGCATGGTGGGGAGGAAAGAGCTGATGGAAGGGGGTGGTACTAGTGGATTTTCTTCTCCCTTGGACTCCTCTCAACAGGCATCCTACATCCCTCATGAGTTGCCCTAAGCCTGTTGGACACACATCAGGGTTAGTGTGAGCGGACTCAGCTGGAGCATGCCAGGCTTAGCTTTTTTGACCGGATGACCTTTAATCATGGGATCAGGGGCCATGCATGCAGCTGGACATATCCAGGATCCTGATAACACCCAAGGTCACACTTTCACAGTCGGGTCACTGTCACATGGGGCCAGGTCCGATTTATATGATGGGGTGCTTTATACAGTTCGAGTCCCACGTCTCGGTCTGTTTCAAGATTTATCTATAGCCCCTTTCACACTGCCATTCCGGCAAATACAGGGGTAAAGTGTTCCTGTAATTGTTCCCTGGTCGCTAGATTTGGCACTTTCACACTGCCGGTGATGACCCGGTATATGTGCGTGCTTTCACACACAACCCTTCAAGATCCCGTAACGACACGTGACATCAGCGCGTGACGTGTAATGTACGAGTCGACAATGCTTGGCACGTTATACTTTAACTGAAGCAAGCAAACGATCTCGGCGTCAGCGCGGAAAGTGAGGAACTAACTGATCTCTGCTTCATTACAGTTTGCACATGTGTTTTCGTCGCGAATGTTGATCTTCCTTCAAAACAGCCGGTAAAAGAGTCGCGCGATAACGCGCGTCATCACTTCGATATGGAATTAGATCTGGCTTTTGTTCACACAGCGCTCGTTCCGGATTGATTACCGCAATGTTACTAGGTCCCCGACCCGGGTTCAATTCGGTAATCAATTCCGGGACGTGGTTGCTTTCACACAGAAGGCGACCAGGCAATGTTACGGGAATATTGCGGGTCCGACGTGCAGTGTGAAAGGGGCTTAAGTTAAATCGGTGCGAGCAGCTGTAATCAATGTCACTTTGGTTTAAGCATATCAGTCTTTACACTGCACAGCACTTTATTACTCCTTTCAGTCCAGTTTTACCTCACAGAATATAATTTACATGCATACCAACAATTCACCAAAGACCCACAATGTGAGACCTTGGCAGGTCTGCACGATTTGCTTTGATGTCTGTTGTTTTATCAATGAAACTCTGTCTAGCTTGGGAACAGGTGCAACAAGTGTGAAGGTTACTTCACTGTTGTACCCATTCAAGACGTAAGGTATGAAAGAGGGGCCTCGCTGTGTGGTAAATAAACAGTTGATCTAACAAACCCTTGAAAAGATCAAAAAGGTGCTCAGTGCTCTTCAGCATCTTGAGATTCCCAGCATGGTGTCCGTACAGCACACAAACGACTGATTAGCACAGCGGCATCTATCTTGCGGACTGTTTTAAAACGCGGTGTGGGCTGACACCAGACTATGCGGGACTCCCAGGGTGCAAATGGGGGATTTCTCTGAGGTGCTGTCAGCGGTGCTGAAAGGCCTCTCTGTCAGCCAGAGGCAGCGGGGCGCCCGAATGAGTTGACTGAATCATTGCTCAGCCCTAAGGCCTCACTCTGAACAGCAGTTTGTATTGTGCTGGCATAGACTTTCTCAGTGCATGGGACCCTTATCTCGCCCAGGATGAGGGACAACCCTTGCGTTTTCGCCTCACAACACAGGCAAACTCTTGAATGGTCTTGCTTGCCATCTCCCTTACTTTTTGCTTCTTATTTTTCATCCACCTCCCCCGAACAAACCCTCCCTCTTACGCATACCACCAGCAAGGCACGCCCTCATTTCTGCTTCCCACTCTTAGGCAGAAGAGGAGAAGGATGAAGAGCCAGGGTCTTTTCATCAAGAACAATCTGCCAGGGAGCTGGAAAATGAGCGGGCACTCAATTAAGAGCTGCCCATTGAGGCGGTGGAGTGAGTCTGAATGAGGGCCCCTCCAAAGGAATGAAGTCCAATGAATAGATTGTGGGGCTTCATGAAATATTAAAGAGTGGACGGATTTCCCACAATATTTGTACACCTCTCTTTGTGGGGATTTCTCCCTCCATTGAGCCTGAAACTGTTAACACATCCGCTCAGAAACATGGTTCAGCCACTGTGCTAAAGGACCTGGGGGCCCAGCATCAAACACTACTCTTCTCTCTCTCGCCCTCTCTCTCTGCAGTACTGCTCATGCATAGCTTTCCTCACAGTGAGAGAAACCGTGATCTATTCATGAAGGGGATTACAGCAGTTTTAATGACCACCTGGCCTTTCTGCTGCTCTGCATTGAGAGAGTGTAAAACTCTCCGCCGGGTTCTCACTTCCTTTGGCGCTTTGCTGACTGGGTCATGCTTTCCAGTCATAATCCGACCATAATGTTACTTATTCGCATAATTACAAGCATACATTCAGCATTCATACTGACCACCAGTTACTTAAGATTCACAAAGGCAAAGTAAAGAAACAAACTTGCTTGTGCCTGTGCTTTGAAAATAATGTTTTACACACTCCATTTTTTGTTGCCTCGCTTTCTTGCTCTTTCTCTCTCTCTTTTATTCACCTCACCTCCCGGTTCTCTTTTTCTCCGCTCGCTTTTCCCAGCAGATCAAGTTGAACAGAGGCTCCGACACTGAGGATAAGGAGCTGGTTAAATCTGCCATTTGCATTAGAATGGCTGCATATTCCTGCAGTGAACCAACATTAGTTAATGTCGGAGCTGAAGGGCTGAGGGCAGGCCAAGAAGCATAGCTCTCCTGAGTAAAGTGTACTTGGTTGTACAGATTGCACCTTTCATGTTGGGACGGCATGTGTGGCCCATTTAGTGGGGCCATTAACCAATGCATTACAGTTACAGTGAAATTCTTCAAATGGACACTTGAAGCTAGTTTACAGACAGCCGTTGACTGCAACTATACAAAAGGCATTTAGAGAATGCCCCCTTCATCTCTGCCCCCTGGTTTCTTATTGTGCAGAATCTCAAGTTAAATCTGGTTGATATAAAAATCTTTCCAAATGTTTTGACATGTTTATTGTTTATTTTTAGGGATGCACTAACATTAACAATTTGGCAGATAATTGGAAAATTTAAATGAAAAAATTTAGCTTTAACAAAAACAAAGAATAAACTGGAATATATGGTCCATTAATACTATTTTGTTTTAGGTTTTTCAGGCTCTGATTATTTTAATTTACATTGTTTAACAACTGCATTATACATATGGCCTGTTTTACTTATCAGACCAGTTCTTTAACTTTATAAAGCCACATTTATCTGATGATACTGGTTTGACCAATCAAAGTAGAGTAATCCGATCAATAAATCAAAGTGTGATTTAAACACCAAATGGAAAATCCAATAGAAGCTTGAGATTTCTCTCCCAGTTTAAAAGCATTTTTAATTCACATCAGAAGCTTAACAGGTAGGGGGGCAATTCGATGGTGTTACTAGCTTGTCGTCCTCGACTAAGCTCTGACAGTTCTGACAGTCCAAACTAGACCCCCGCTCTTAAGTAAAATGAGAGCGGAATATATTTCATGTTTCTTTCACTCTTCATGCTGTCTTTGACAACAGTTTTAGTGTGCCCTTGCAGTAAAGCACCGACCCTTGCAGTAAGATCTCGTGTCCGGCTCTCTAGGAGTAGGCTCCACACTGCTGCCAGACAGTGTAGCTGCTGCTGGGGGGCCGCAGTGGAGAGCAACCCCCTCAGTCTGGCCTCCATATGCCGGGGTTCTGGAGCCAGGCTGGGAATGCTCTCCTAGTGAAGCAAGGGCAGTCAGGGGGCAGGGGGCCTCAGCAGGCCCCACATTGTGACGGGGGACAGGAGCCGAGCTGGGCCCAGCAGGAGAGAGAAAGCTTTTTCTTTAGAGGAGCCAACCGGAGCATTTTCTCACAACCTGCTTTCTCTTCCTCAGCCTCTCACGTCATTCAGACCTCTGCACT
The DNA here is from genome assembly GCF_023724105.1 of Carassius gibelio. Taxonomy (NCBI): domain Eukaryota; kingdom Metazoa; phylum Chordata; class Actinopteri; order Cypriniformes; family Cyprinidae; genus Carassius; species Carassius gibelio. Next base: position 16,002,175 of record NC_068418.1, read on the forward strand.
CCCTCTTTCTGGGGCTCCTTACTGGCAGATTGATACATTTGTTGAAATGTGCTCTTTTTGTCATTCTATGTGAACTGACTTTTTTTTTTTTTTTTTTTTTTTTACAAAACTGCCTCCTCCCCTTCCAAACATTCTCTGGCAAATTAAATCAAACCATGCCTCCCATCTCTCAATCATCTTGTGTGACATCAAAGTCTTTTGGAGAAGTATGCAGCGCTTTTCCTTTTGACAATCCAGACAAATTTCCCCCGTTTTCTTGCCTCAAATCCTTCTCTTTTCAGCTTCCCATATAAAGTTGATCGCTCGCATGAATGGTGACTCTGATGGAGTGCCATCTCTATGGGTTTACGCATAAATCCCAAAGGCTTATGGATGCCACTTCCTCTTTGTTTTTGTGGCATCAAAGATGTCTGAGAACGGGTAAGACGGGATGTGAAGATTGTAGGTCAGCAGGTCCAAGATTTGTTTCCCTTCCACTCATGTTCACACGAGGGCCTGCAGATAAGCATGACGAAGAACATAAAGCATTTCTAAAAGTTGTTGTTTTGTTTGTGTCCCCGAAATGCAGTGAATCATTGGGACATTTCAGGGCTGTTGAAAGTAGAATGCTTATGTGCTCTCAAGACATAACTGATTTATCCGTTGACAGGAAACAAATTCTTCTTGCTTAATTCAAAAACAAAGCATTCGAAGAGTTAAATTTCAGTCAAATATTTAAATTGTTCACTGTGAAAATTCTGCAGTTAATCACCCTCATGTTATTCCAAACCTTTATGACTATATTTCAACAGATTTGTTAATTCCCATAGTTTTCATATTTTACAAATATATATATATATATATATATATATATATTTTTTTTTTTTTTTTTTTTTTTTTAATAAACATCCATATGACTTGTGCAACATGTGAGGAACTGAAAGAAAGTGATAATCTTCCTCTCCAGTGAGCTGAGAGAGAAAGAGAGAGAGAGAGAGAGAGATTGCTCACTAATTAGTGATACAAATACACTGTATTGCTTCAAAGAACATGGAATATAGCAAAATTTGTATTGGACCATTTTTGGATACCTTTGCCTCCTTTTTGCTTTAATTTAAAATGCTCTCTTTTTTAATATTTTGATAATTTAGATACTAATATGATGATCTGATAATATCATTTGAAAGTTAGAGTCCATTACAAAGCTTAGAAACAGGTTAAATGGCTTGAAGAAAGAAAATACATTGACTGAAGAAAACATTTTATTGAAATTTCTTTTCAAGAATACTTTTGCTTCAGTCGCATCTGTTCTCATAATTAATTACACGTACCTGCATTTATTAACCCCATAAAGCCTAAAGCATCATATTTTATTCATTTCCAAGGCCATTCAAATTATCAACAGAATTCAACATGATTTTTTTGTTGAAATACCTTTTGTTAAGAAACTACTAACAATAAAAACTGCAGACCTTTGATCATAAAACTAAGCTTTTTAATATTATTTTACTAAAACGTTATTGGGAGATACTGAGCGACAACTGATAATTCCATGAATTTATGTAAGTTTTCTGCTACACTGTTTTTGTCAGTATTTACAGGTTAAGATTCCCAGAGAGAAATTCCAGAACAAACCAAGTGTTTTTGTTGGCAATTCTGGTCAAGCTGGCCTGTGAGTGTTCATAAACACGCATCTCTGCTGCCCTCTTCTGATCTACTGAAATGGAAAGTTGTTAACAAGAAAACAAAGAAACGGGAAACAAATCAAATCACTGCCTTTTATAACAAACATTTTACTTTACAAAATGCTAATTTTATGTTACCTGTTAAAATATTTAAGGAAATCATCAAGCCAACATGAATGTAAACATTTACATTTTTATAAACAATTAGAAAAATTTACATTGACTGAAGACATTTTTTTAACTTTTTTCTAAGTTTGTTCATTTGCAGTACATTACTTTTCCAGGTATGGAAATCAACTACTATTTCTTGATATTTTAAAGTTTTGTATTAACATGTTTAACTTGTTCATACACTAAACAATGTGATAATGGCATGGAAATTAGGTTTTGCTTTCCATGCTCAATCCAAAATACATATTTTGTGTATACTGATGCCAGTCACACATCATAAAACTCACACTTCATCTCTGAACTCTTTGAACTTACTTTGTTACTTTGAACTTCCCATTACCAGAGCACATCTCACAAGCCCCGCTCTGGCTCTTTCAAAGAGCTGTTTAGTATGCAAAGAGCACATGAGCAGGCAGACAAATCAAAACCACGTTGTAAAAAGATTTTTGAAGGGCTTGTCATTTTCCCTCTCCCTCACTCCTTCTGCTTTCAGGTCACTGTCAGCTTTGGCACCTTGCCACTGGTTGTCATTTTTGCCCGCACCTGAGTGTTTCACTCCCGTAATGTTAAATGACACCAGCTTGATATAAAGCTCCAATTTAATTTGAGACTGCTGCCAAGATTAGAGGACAGCCATTCAATCCATCATGCTGGAGCTAGAGTTGAGAGACTGTTCGAATGAACTCTCAGACACACTGGCAGAAGTGGAGAAGTGGTTTTATCTGACAATGTAATATTGTAAATAAATAGACTGATTAAGGACTGATTACACCAGGCAAAGTTTCTCTAAATGTACAAAACAATCTACACTAAATTATTACAATAAGTAAAGTTCTCTAAGTGACCACTGAAGGGCAGTGTTGCTGTCTTAAAGTACATTTGAATCAGAATTCAAAATTCTGTCCAGTAACAAACTGTCTTTTTTTCTTTATAAAACATTTTCTCCATAGACTAGGACCAACAATAGCAAAGGCTCAAATACCTCTGCAATGGAACTTAAAGTATTAATCAGAAATCTAAATTCTGTCCAATAACAAAAGGTGAATTTTGGAAGATTATTTTTGTTTGTTTTTAGCATAAAGGTAAGTAAAGGTGAAAGAACTAGGACAGTACAAAATAAATAAATAAATACAGAATTTATGGACAAAATTTAATTTGTTACTCAATTAAATTATTGACATATCCACATTTTTAATATATCCATGGATAAATTCCAATTTGTAAACAAACTCTGATTAAATTAAATCTTTCTGATGAAATGGTTGTCCCAGATCACAAAACCGGTGTGAATGATTTGTTCAGTTCAGCTCACTCAGTACAGCTCACTGGAGGGGAAGATTAACACTGTAAAAGAGGTTCAATTTCACAGAGTTTCTCATGCAAAGCTATTATACGACTTCAGAAGACCTGTGTCATTTGTAAAGCTTGACAGGCCCTGTCAAGTCCTTATTCGTGTTCATATGGAAAAATCAGCAAGATCAATCATCTAAAAATGCACCTTTTATATATCACAGAAGAAGAAAAAAGCATGCTGCAAGCAACATGAGGTCAGCATTTTTTTTTAAGTGAACTATCCCTTTAAGACTAAAAATTGCAGTTAACTTATTTGATCAGCAGGTGGAAGCAAAGAATGTTACGTGCTGGATGTTGGACAGCCAGACAGGCCTACTGTGTTCAGAAGAAACTAACGATGCTTATGTTTAAAATCTTGAACGAAATCAGTTCTGTTGCTGGGCTCTCTGAGGTTTTACTCTGAGAACTCCCTTAGCTTCCATATTTATATTCTGCATTTCATAAGAAGCCCTAAAGCAAGTGTGATCCTGCTATCAGTACCAGACATGTTTGTGATATGTGCACTGTGAAGATGGCATCTTTTACCTGGCTCTCAGACCGCCAAATTACTGCCTTACTCTGGTTCTCAGCCGTGTATAATCTCAGACTGCCTGTCTATCTTTCAGAATTCTCACGACATAAGTAATGACACCACAGGGAGCATCCTGAGAGTTTTTCCTCATTTAAAACCACATTTGGACAATGAAAGCTGAAATTATTGTGCATTACATTGAACATTTTTGTATGGCTGAAATAATGTTTTCTCTCCCTTTCATTTATGTGTTTGTTTGGAACAGATAACCACGAAGTGCCAGTTCAGTCTGTGAGGTGTTATTTGTATGGGTACTATAAAAGGATTTTATATTTTAATCTGAATGTGATTTCCGTGTTATCACTTGTTTTCATTAAAGTTCTGTTGTGGACTTTCCTATTCTCATACAATTAGAACAATTATTAAAAATATATTTCATTCTGAGTGTGACCGTCTCCAAAGCTATGTACATCAAGATTTACTTTTTTTTTTTTAAATAAGAAGAAAAAAAGATGGCACTGCAATGCAGAGAATCCATTGGTAGGTTTCCCCTAAAACCATATGAACAACCAGTCAGTAGCTACACTTTATTTGCATGATGCTTTGCATGTTTTAGAATCTTGGAATGCATTTCTGTATTATACTTTTTATGCACTTTTGTGTTGTAGTCAAAAATTCTGCCATTACTTACTCACCCTCGTGTCATTCCAGACCTGTATGACATTCTTTCTCCTATGACACACAAAAGATAATTTAAAAAAAAAATTTGGTAACTAAACAGTTTAGGTGTCCATTCACTTTTATTTTATAAAAAAATAAAATAAACAAATAAACAAAGCATCAAACAAACAAAATTACATACATTTCTCAAAATATATTTTTTTACCTTTTTTTTTTTCATTTTCATTTTTGAAATTTCCATTCACAGTCAGTGGTAAGCTGTAGGTGTTTGATTCTCTAAAAGGTGACCATATGGGCAAACACTTTTAAACACTTTTTATGTCCTTTAAGATTTAGCACTTAAAAGTCTGCATTTCTATCTGCATCCCAGAATGGTCACCCAGATGACAAAGAGGTAGTCATAAGTCTTTTCCATATACTCTGATGTGGGTGCACTGAGGGAATGTCTATAACACCTGAATGTGTGCGCTGATTGACAGATTGTGGGTTAGGTGCACTGGAGCTGATGCATGGAAGGTATAGTAGTGGAATAGAGATAAGAAAAAGGGATTATTAAGAGGGAGGAGCACTGCCCCCTTTCCTCTTCTAGGCCTTTCGTGTGCCGAGGTGCTGAGAGGGATAGCTGGAGGCTCAATGACGCTGAGTAAGGAAATTAGAAGGCACAGTCAAGAGGTGTAACAGCCGCTTTTTGAGCATTGGCCATGCTGTGGCACGGACCCCGGATACAGCCGAAGCATTTTTTACTGTTGAGACATTCAGGACTGCAGGCGTTGTGGTCAGAGAGCACTGCAGTGGCAGACGTGTGGAGTGAACAACATGCCATAACTGGCTTCACTGCTGCTATTCTGATGGACAGACAGATAGACAGCTGCACTGCGAAAATCATTTTCTAATTTTTATTTTTATCTTGTTTTCCAGGGGGATACAAATTGAAACACCCTTTTAAAACATAATTCATAACAATATTAGATACTTGAGAAGCAAACCTGTACACAACAATGAGACAAAATAAAAACTTAGTTCAAGATAGAGGAAAATTAAATAGACTACTTATTAATTCATCAGAATGTTTTGTCACAACTTTACTCATCCTCAGGCCATTCAACATGTACGGTGGATAAGTTTCTTTCATCACTTGCTCACCAATGTATCCTCTGCAGTGAATGGGTGCCGTCCAAACAGCTGATAACAATCTCACAACTATTCACAAATCATACAACTCACAATTCACATTTATTTAGAATAAGTAAACAGTGCTTGATCTGTGCATACTTCTCTCCTAATTCAGACGAGACAATTTTTCACTGGAGAAAACAATATTATTTATATTTTAGCCAGAAGCAAGGGTTAAAAACATCTTAATGATGAAGCTTTTCTGTTCACATGACGTTATAATGAACTAATGTCAATTAGAGATCCATGTGTCTTTTTTTATTTAATTATCATAATTCTTTTATTAGCTGTTTGAACTCTCATTGTGATGGCACCCATTCACTGCAGAGGAGTCGTTGAGCAAATGATGTAATGCTAAATTTCACCATGTCTGTGCCAATTGACATTTTTTATGGCTTGTAGTTAAGGACATTTTCAGGAAATTTGCATTTCTGTTCAATTAAATCAATTATCAACAAATAGACAACTGGATTAAATGAAGACAGACTTTTTGTATAACTCTTTTCTGAAAACAAGTCTTATTATCTTGCTCTGTTTTACTGCAAACTAGACAAAGATACTTACTGTACGTTCTTCAGACTCATTTTTATTTGAGAGTTGTTTGCTTAAATGATAAGTACTGACATGATTCACTCTATCGTCTGGATCTATAAACATGTTGCATCAGCTGTTTATCTGTTATGGGGGCAGTATCCAAAGTAACTATTTGGGCAGTGCACTACACATGATCACTTCTCTGATTTCTGCCGCACCATTTCTGTCACTGCATGATGCAGCAAATCATCTGTCTGCTTAACAGAAGTCAGAGAAGGACATCTACTTCATCACAGGGCCAGCTGGTGTCAGCAGTTCATCAGTCAGAAAAATCATTTCCAGCAGGCCGTGTCTCTGCAGTTACCTAATGAAATGCTACGGCCCATTAGCGGAGTGGGCTGTGTGGAGCTCTCAAGTTCTTCTGTTCCATTCTGACCCCACTGATTTTACTGAAGTCTCTGTCTAGTCATGCTGTTCACCCTTACAGTGATTCATGAACGACTAAAGCTAGAAGACATAAAAAGTGCACCACTACAGCTGCTTTGAAAAGGTTTTACCAAGTTGTTGCTTATTTTAAAATCCTGGAGTTACAGCAAACAAATGTATTTGTATGTAATTTATATATATATATATATATATATATATATATATATATATATTTGTATATAAGTGATTTCTATATGCTACTCCTACTTTAACAATCACGGATTACCAGTTTATTTAGGTGACACTTTCTGTTCCTTAAATGGACTTTGTGTTGTTCGTCAACTGAAAAAGGAAGACAGGAGCAGGTCTTATCTCATCACCAGTAGACTGATAACCTACAGCATAGACACTGGCCAAACTCACCGTCAAAACCAGCTGAATCATCCGAAGTGATTCCAAGATCCTTCCCACAGCAAATCACGGTTTATGTCTTGTCTCTGTTCCCATACAGCACTATTTATAATTGTTGAGTCAGACTATCAGAGTGCACATCAGGATTTACAAGATTACATTGTATATTAAGCACAACCTTTGTCATAGTAAAACAAACTGAGTTTTTTTCCTTAGTCAATGCCTGCAGGGGCTATATGTCCATGTCTCCTGAGTGGTTTGCAGAAAGCACAAGGAGAAGAGTAGACATAATTTAGAGCTCGGATCCATTTTATGTGGCAATATATTAACAGAGTGTTCAAGCCGGCAGAACGCATTCACTCAATTAGGAAATGTGTCCACTGGGGCCACTCCACTCTCTCACGCCACTGTAAATTAGCTCTAATCAAAAAGTCTCCCCACGCTGATTGTACGCTGAAAAATGGTGCCCTTTCAGAAACATAAGCAGGTTTTGAAAAACTAATGCAATATAAGGATGAGCTTTTTGTTGTCGTTGTTGTTGAGTAATAAGGTTGCGTCTCTCTGTCTGATGTTTTATTCAGTTTCAGCTCTTCTTAAAATGTACTTTTCAAACTTTCACTTATTTAATTTGCTTAATAACCAGCATACTTTAATGAAAACACAGCATTCAAATTAGAATTAAACATTCATTTAGAATTTAATGTATTCTGAAAACAATTAAATAGCATTTTTGTACAATTTGACAAAACAGTTTGATTGAAAGTAAAATTAAAATTTTGTTCATGAGATATTTACATTCATTCATCTTTTTTTTCATCTCAGCTCTTTACTGACACTATTGTCTCCTTTTAAATTTTTATAAAAAAGTAACAAATTATTTACTCAAAAATATTTAATTTAAACAAATTTAAATTTGTTTGTATTTAACATTTAAATGGTCTACTTCACATGATTAATTTACAGTTGGATTAGAAAAGTACGGTATGGGACAAATGGAAAATTAATGTTAATAATAAAAACAGAGAAAAAGAAAATCTATTTAAAAACTTTGCTACATAATGATAATTAAGATAATGGGTCTAGGAGTCTAAACATACAGAAATAGTAAATATAAAAATCCATCATTCTGCTTTTTGCCACTTTTAAAATATCCAACAGACAATCATTATCAACAGTAGGCCTACTGTATAAAACGAGGACTACACCTTACAAATGCTGAGAATCATTGTATTGACAAGACAAGACAAATGGCCAGCATCATTAAACACATGAGGGAAACAAAACCACCAATTAGCACAAATCACCATCATGCGCACAAATCCTGTAACAAACAATATAGCCTGCATTACACCCACACAATAAGCATAGAAATAATTTAGGCAACATATATGAGCATGTTACCAGCAAAGAACAAATTTTTTAAGAATGCCTTTGCTCAAGACCATAGTTTGTTTGGTCTGCGACCTACAGCAACCACACAAATCAATACAATCTTCAGTCCATCTCAAAAGTCCTTACAGTAGATGTGTAATGATCATGCTCCTGTGTGCAAATGAACTCTTCTTGATAAAAAAGTAGTTTAGATCATCGGTGCGTTATAATCAAAACCTCAACACTATGGGAAGAAATCTAAACACCATTAAATAAATGAATGAACATCTGTATCTGCCTGTAGGTTATGTGTAGGCAAACTCCATAATCCACTCCTTCAATGCGGCAAATTTATATTTGATCATATAAAACAGTAATTCATTTGTTATTCATATTCTTTCAGATTTCACTTGTTGGATAGAGTTAACTTCAAATAGGCCCACTAAAGTGATATTGAAAAATGATTGGCTTGAAGAACTACGTTGATGAAATTACGTTGCGTCATTTGAATTTTGAAAGGCATGTTCACCTCACATTACTTCACCTGTGATTAAAAGGCCTGCTCTATCACGGATGAAAGAGAACAAATACTTAACATACTTATACATTTTACAAATTGGTTAAATAGGATTATACAGACCACACAAGTGTTTTGTTGGTGGCAAAGGCAGAAATTCACAACATATGACTGCTTTAAAAAAATAAAAAAATCAGATCTGTTATAATTTCGGCATGAAGGTAATCATAAACCCCACATATGGAATGCCCTGTAGAAAATGCCATCTGAGTTCAGCTTTGTATTGAATTTACTAGGCTATTTCAACAGTTAGTGAGATGTAGGATAAATAAATCGGTAATATTTATTATTATTTTAGTTATCCGTTTGTATATATATTTTACTCTGTGTTGTTTCCAATCATATTTAACCATGCATAGGTGTCATTGTAGTAATATCTAAACATCCCTGAAGTGTATTTTGCATATGCTTAGTTGAAAAATAATTTGTAAGTGGAATGAGAACAATAAACTTAACTCATATTTTAATACAGTGCAATAAAACATTGCTATATACTGTATATATATATATATATATATATATATATATATATATATATATATATATATATATATATATATATATATATATATATATATATATATATGTATATATATATATACATGGTTATTTCAGGGAGGCAACTGAGTACATTGTGATGTACATTAAGTTTTCTTTACTTTTGTGCTTAAGCACACTTTTAGGATTAAATGTATGCAAAGTTTAATGTGTGAGGTCCCAGGTCTCTTCATAACCTCAGCCATGTATGGTCTACAGTGGAGATTGAAGATCCCTTCATGTGCACATTATATTATGGAGACTGATACCAGTAAATGTGTTTATTTTGTGAGACTCGGGTGAAGCCTGACACTTTACAAGCAGATGTTAAAAGGTTAAGTGGATGTCAATATTTCAAGGTTGTGCTGAAGTAATGCAGGCGTGTTTACATGAGGGTGGTAAAATGTATGTGTAATGGAGTCTGAAACATGTCATATCACAATACTACTCATACTAGCAGAACCTGATTTTACCAAGTGAGACATGTTCCTGGGACAACATCGTTGTTGACCCTGGAACAACATTGTGATTAACCAATCAGATTTGAAGAACCAGTTTATAGATTTTGTGAAGTTTATGCTTAAAATCAGTGTTTGGTGCTTTTACATCAGTGTCTTTCATCTATCATTTCCTCTGATTTTAGTGATTACTCATGGTTAAGGTTAGGTTTAGGTGTAGGGATATGGTTAAGAATATATTTTTGGAGTAAAATGTTGTTCCAGGGTCAACAAAATATGTTGACCTAGGAACACATCGAACTTGGCAAAATCAGGACGTGCCTCATACTATTTGTCTGTATTTTTTACCCTGGACTACAAACCAGTCTTAAGTGTCAATTTTTCTAAATACATGAACATAATCCAAAAGCTGAATAAAAAAACTTTCCATTGATGTATGGTTTGTTAGGATCAGACAATATTTGATCAAGATGGAACTATTTGAAAATCTGGAATCTGAGGATGCAAAAAAATCTAAATATTAATAAAATCGCCTTTAAAGTTGTCCAAATGAAGTTCTTTGCAAAGCATATTACTTTTCAAAAATTAAGTTTTCATATATTTAGGGTAAGAAAATTTGCAAAACATCTTCATAGAACATGTTCTTTACTTAATATCCTAATGATTTTTGGCATAAAAGAAAAATCGATAATTTTGACCCATAAAATGTTTTTTTTTTGGCTATTGCTAAAAATATACCCCAGCCACATATATAGCATGTATACTCTAACAGTATGCACATTTTCTGTATTGCAGAAAATGCAAATCTTCTGCATGCATGAAATACCTGGATGACTGGAATCCTCAGTATACAGTACATCAGAGCACACAGTATTGTAGAACAGGATACTATTTTCTTCTAAAAGAAAACTTGGGAATGCAGTAGTGTGCTAGCATTAAGTTAAGACCCCAATGCATCCAGATGGCCAGTGTTTGTCTGTTTGTTTAGTGCCCTGAGAGACCACAGAAAATATTGCATCTATACTCAAACCAATCGAACACAGAAGACCAGAGCTGGGCTTTTTAGGTGTTTTTTTTTTTTTTTTTTATGCACTGAATGCAGTAATTTGCTAGGGAAATAATTGAGGAAGAAATTCCTGCCAAGCAACCAGTTTTACAACAGGTGTGAGAAACTGCTTCCTGTTTAGACTTGACACCTCCATGCACAACAACATCTGGCCATAAGCTGCCATCGTTGTGTGTTTGCTCCGTTCCCTCTTGATGTTTGGCTTGCAGTACTCGCTCCGTGTGAGACGATGAAAGATTGAAACACACAGTTAATTTTTCAATGATCTCTGGCTTCATTTATCCCAATAAGGTGCTCAACTTTGGCCCGTGCTTTGATTACTGTTCAGCACATTGTGTTGCTAAAGGCTGGAATTCAACTTTTGGCCATATTTACAGTCAAGAGCTAGTTGCAGAAAATCAAAGCCAGTCTTCAGATACTGGGCAGTTGATGAGATTTCACTGGATGTTGCATAGTGTATGATGGGTACTGACTCTTATTATAGTAAAAAAAATTATTTTAAGGTTCTTCAGACTAAGAAAAATGGTTTATTTGAAAGGAACCAAAAATCCTTTTTTTTGTGGCAACACTGCAAATCCATAAAAAAATAAACAAACAAACAAAAAACACCTATTGGAACCTTTATTTTGAAGAGTGTGTGGACTCATGTCTGATCTCTCTTGGACATCTGAATGCAGTCCAGACCACCTGGACTTAGTTTTATTGAAAGCAGTCCCATTGCGAATATTCTTGCAAGTTTACATATGGTTTTCATTCAGTGTAGCAGTGACATATAGTGCCATTGTTGGGCATATTGCTGTGATACAGATGTCTCTTGTCTTCTTTGTGAGCTGTCGACTGGCATTATCATGGCGTTGGCACTGCGGGATGTTTTTCACTGGTACGTCAAAGAGATTCTGGGTCGCTCGCAGCTTGTTGTCAGAATGGTCAAAATATCATGTTTCACTTTCAGCAGACACACTGAGATGTTTGGAGAGAACTGAGGGATTCAAATGAAAAATAAGGATGTGATTTTATTGTCAGTACGAGGCAGTTGCGTGCAGAGAGAAGAACTGGAGACCACACATGGGAACAATCATGTGCCTGGCCAAAACTCTTTATGGTTAACACTGGTCTTTACAAAAATACACAATGTTTGTAATACTTAGGAGTTGAAAGCAAAGAGGGGCATTAACACAGAACCCACAAAGCTTTTAAAAATCCCTAAATTAAATAAAAAGACATCTGACCGACATTAATGCAGGTGCAACACACACCAGGAACAAACCGTAGTAACGTTACAAATGAGACTGAAGAGTTTCACATTTTATTCTTTACGTTAAATAAATTCCAAATTAATCAGAGAATATATATGTGTATATATATGTATATATATATATATATATTTATATAGTATTTTATAAGATAGATTTAATTCTGTAAATGTATCGACACTGTATTAATTTATCCTGTTGCTTTTTAAACCATTTACATTCTCCTATAAGCACTAAAGTGCTTCAGCAATTTTGTAATTCTTCACAGTCATGTTAATAAATTGATGCAGACTCATGAATTATTATGCTTTCCATTGCAAAAACAACAGCAAACCAGAAAGCTCCTCTGAGTTACCATGTTTATGCATGTATGTTTTGTAAGAACTGTTTAGATGAAGATGCCTTTGGTAATAAATTGCTTTTCCAATAGACCATAGTCCAAACACTGCAGCTGTACATAATTCAGCAAGAACTACTGCATCTCCACTTACATCACAAGCCATGAATTGTTTTAATTGGCACATTTAACCACATTACAATCATTCATCACTCTGTGAATAAAGTAGAAATCCCCCATAATAGCATAGCAATTATTTGGAGCAAAATCCAAATAACAAATGACTTAAGAGAATATCACTAAACTGAATTAAAACAATAATTGTGTCCGTCAAGCCGATTATGCTTTGACCTGCATGGTGCTGAAGAAAGTGTCTCCTCTGGGTGAGCTTGTTAATAATTGTTTTTTTTTCCAAACCTTTTGTGGTGAAATATTTGTGGGCAGGAGCGAGCTGTTGTTGTGATGTTAAAAGCTCTCAAGCTGAGACAGAGAAGCTGATGGTTTATGTTACCTGAATTTCAACAGTGGGGTCTGTGGCTTACGGTTCAAGTCTTTTGCTTTCGCATCAATCCATAGGCAGTATTACTCTCTTCACATTGTGAAGTGCTGCAATAGTTTTCCAGAAATGTTGAACTCCTACGCTTGTTTCAAAGTATATGGAGTGATTCCACTGGGGTGATATATCAGTTTGAATGATATTTCTCAAATGAGCTTGACTGTAATGGGCTTTATGTGGGCTGACTTCATTATGTTACAGAAAAGTGTACGAGTGAGTGAGTGGGTGGGTATATAGGACTTCAGTCTTAGATTGAGATTTGTTTTATTGGTTGTATAAAAACTAATAGCCACCTAAAAGAACACTCAAAAATGAAAAATTGCTGAAAAGTTACTCACCCGCAATCCAAGATGTAGATTAGTTTGTTTCTTTATCAGTTTGATGAAATGTAAAAGCATTTCATCACTTGCTCACCAATGGATCCTCTGCAGTGAATGGGTGCCTTCAGAATGAGAGTTCAAACAGCTGAAAAAAAATGTTTAAATCACAATAATTCACAAATAGCCTGACTCCATGTTCATCAACTGATGCCTTGTGAAGTGAACATCTTTGTGTTTGTAAGAAACAAATTCATCATCATAACATTTTTAACTTCAAACCATTGCTTCCAGCTAAAATATGAGTCCCCTGTTTATTACATTGCATTCTCCAATTAAAAATGTAATTTGATTTTAGGACCATGCAACTGTTTGAACATGGAAGAAAGGTGGTTATACATCAGCTTGGAGAGCCTGTGAAGTTGATTACATTAATAATGTATTAAAATGTTACCTGCAATATATAAAAATATCCTTCACTGAGCCGCTTTCTCAAGTAATAATTCACACCTTTGTCAGTAATAGAACCATTTCTCAAACCACAAACCTGGATTGTAAATAATATTTTAAAAAACCATTGGTATTGTGGTATAAGAATTAAGGGTCAGGACATAGTGCCATTAAAATGAAAGTATTCCTACAAATATATCAGTGCAACCACAGATTCCACGCCCTGTCATTTTCCAGGAATAGATGGACGGGTAGTGAAATTACAGCTTTTGAGAGGGTGGAAATTTATGCACTGTCAGTTTAGAACTGGAAGCGACTGTAAGGTTTTTATCAGTTGTGTGTCTCAGAATGATGTTTGTATTAGTAACACTGTTACTCATTGCCCTCTATAGATGTTAAGATGAAAGTTGGTACAAATATTTGTGTGAAGGTTAAATTTTTTGTTTATCTGGTTATGCTGTACTTTACAGTGCATTTTACAGTGTACTGTATTTGCATGAGTAAATACCAAGTAATTTTAATGAACAACATTAACTTAATATGTAATTATTGGCTGGGACTGGTTGTAATTGCATAGTTCTTATTACAACACTTGAAAGGAGAACCCACTTAACCTAAAATGCTGGCCAAATTTGACCACATAATGATTATTTCAATTGTTATTACAACAAGAAGGTAAAAAAAGATTTACAATATATAGAGTAAGTATATAGTGTGTGTGTGTGTGTGTACAGGTTTATTTATTATAGTTTTTTAATACTTATTCTTGGTATATATATATATATATATATATATATATATATATATATATATATATATATATATATATATATATATATATATATATATATAGTAACACTTTAGTATTCTCACTATTATTAGCATATTATTAGCATATTATTAACATGTGGCTGTTCATTAACAGTAATAAAGAACATATTCTGCATGACCATGTTGTACATCCCTAATCCCTAAATTTAACAACTATCTTATTAACTGTTATAAGATGCAAATTAGGAGTTTATTGTGGCAAAAGTAGTAGCTAATGGTTTGTTAATAGCGATAATATTTAAAATAAAATGTTTTTCTATGTATGGACTACAACTACCACAATAATGTGAGTTTACATGCATGATAAATTCGAGTGCCGTTGTAGTCTTAATATAATTTTGTTAGCAGGCTTTTTTTATAAAGCGGCTGTAAAGGTCACTTTTGAAGCGTGACTAAGTATGTTGTAAAACAAAACGTGTAAATAGTATTAACTTCAGAATTCAATCTTGACTTACTCGTAAATCATGATAGTTTTGGTGACAATCCAGCCAGTAGCATTACAATTCCAAAGGTTTTAAGACTTCAAACTGAGAATCTCTCTATGTTCATGCAAGTGTAACTGAAAAGATCACTGTTAGTTGAAAGTTTATTCTATCACTCTATCTATAATCCTCTGGACTGGCTGATTTGCCCGAATTGGCACAATCTCTCCAAGGGGTGGCGTTTTACACCCGCTTCTCACCAGCGCGCTTGAAATCGCCCCCTCCGCCGCTCGTATCAGCAATTCAGATTGCATGCAAATGTCCTGTGAAAGGAGCGTCATTCTGAAGGGACAGAGAGTGTGCGCACGAGGGGGGTGAGCAGAGGCATTCCTCGTTCCTCTCTCTATTCTTCTCTGTCTGCCGGCTGATGCTCGCGCGTTCACTCAGCGCAGATATGAGCGCAGATCACATGCAGTGAAGTTTGAAGAAGATAGAGACAAGCGCGCGGTCGTGTTGTTATTTACATCAAACTTGCTGCAGAACTCGTCCGGCGTTTGCATTGAGAGAGAGTTTCTAACTTTCTCGTTTATCCGTTTGGTTTGACCATGGGCTTTTCTCGCAGAAAGGCGTTTTATTGGCCCGTTTGGTCGTTTGCTGTTGTTTTTGTGCTTTTGAGTCAGCGTTGCCATGGAAGTTGTTCAGAAAAGGACCTGGAAAAACGAGAAGAAGAAGCGAATATAGTTTTAACAGGGACTGTAGAGGAGATCTTGAACATGGATCCGGTGCACAACACTTATTCCTGCAAGGTAAGACTTTGCGCACCAGACACTCTTCAAATGCATCAAAGTGAAAGCAAAAAAGGTAAATATGTACTTCTGTGCAACTGTGTTGCAATGTATATCACCTGTTAGACATATAGACGAAAGCTACCAGCTCAATATTTCAGTTGTCCTGGTCTGAAACTCATATGATGGGAACATGATGTATAATGCTGTCTAAGTGGTTAACTCATGAACACCAAGTAGCTGCAACCACTTAGAATTGCCTAATAATTGTATATAAAAGGGATTTGTTTAAATATCTTTCTAATGGGTTTTTGTAACGTGTGGACATTGGTTTTACTCAGTTGATGAAAAATGTCCACAGTCCTACTTTGATCCACCTGTAATTTGATCTTTCAAACACAAGAAACCTGAACAGCCTTTGCAGTGATTTGATGTCCTTTCAAGCTATATTAGTGCTTTGGGTTCAATTATCTGCAATTATCATCTAATCATGTGCTTACTCTGTTAGAAGTAACTGAATGCGGTCACGTATATCAAAGTCTTGCAGAAACTAATCATTAGGAGATAAAAAGTGTGAAAAGAAGACTGATCTGAAATGGCAGCTCTTCCTACCATCATTTCATAAAACACTGCAGAGCTTATTCGGCAATGTCTGATACTAATGAAAACTGCATCTTTTTTTGCATTTTTAAAATGTTAAATTATATCGTAAACATAACAATTGACATCTGACCAGTTCACAAGAGTCACATGTTTACTTAAATTTGACGTGTGACATAGGAATAGTCTAGAATCTTATATTTCCTATTCATTTCATAGCATAATTGATTATTTTAGATATTTTCAACGTGGCCTCATGCTTTTGGACCATCACTCAGGCATATATGAATCAGAAATGCATTGTAAGTGTTGTGCAGAGTTAGATCGCAGGGTCTTATGCAACTGGCGGTAGGTGGCCGCTTTGGAATGTGCAAGAAAGTGACCTTGATCTGCAGAAAATGGTGTTTTTACTTAATCTCATGTTGTCTTTCCCCTGTTTGAAGGTCAGGGTATGGCGTTATCTAAAAGGCAAGACCATGGTGAATGGAGAGGTGCTGCTGGACGGGGGAAACAAGGTGATGATCGGCGGTTTCGGAGACCCCCATATTTGCGACAATCAGGTGGCCACCGGAGATACACGCATTTTCTTTGTCAACCTGGCCCCTGAGTACATGTGGCAGAGCCACAAGAACGAACTGATGCTCAATTCAAGCCTGATGCGGATTACTCTCCGCAACTTGGAGGAGGTGGAGCACTGCGTTGAAGGTAAAAAAAAAACAACACTTTCCTGATTCAGCATAAAGCTGTAACTCACATCTTCTGGCCGTGTAGAGATTTGAGAGTTAAAAATCTCCCGTGGTGGTGACGGCGGTCCTGATTGCAAAAGCAGGTGGTGTTTTCTGCTCCAACTGCATCTTTATTGTACCTAATGAAGCAGCTCGCATTTTGAGACATTACATAAACCATTGACATTATATTAATACAGCAATCATAGCATTCCAAATGAAACTTTTTACATTTTTTTTTGTTCTTCTCCCAACTTTTTTGTTAGCTGGCAACATTTATTAAATTTATTTGGCCCTCAGGCCTTAAAAGCAAAGCGAATCATGTGTACCGTCACTAGTAATCAGCCACTGACAGTCAGTGTTCTCGAAGGAGGGTGTGTCTGTTCACTTACTGAGCACCTCCAGGGCCTTTGACTAACCTGAGTGAAAGTCCAAACCTCTACCTTTCCTTGAGGGAAATCATTTATAGAGTTAGAGTGGAGATACTAAAACATAACCGCATAGCTTCAAGCTCACAAGGGCGCCTGTATCTGTATAATGATGGCAGTCACTGCTTATTTCAACCTTCTCAAAGCCAGACCATCAGAGCAAAGTTTGTCTCAGTGGGAAAGAACAGTTGAATCAATAAGGCCAGACTGATGTCCAAACTTCTGTGTCTTTTCAAAGTGCTTTTGGTTTATTAATGTAAATGCGAAATAGTTGTTGTCCTTCTCCTATAAATAATGAGTTCCTTTTTCCATTTTGTAAATCAGCAGTGCTTGTAGTTATGCTGGCAGCCGTACAAACAGAGAAAAAACACATTAGTTTGGAATACAGAGCATTTGAAGCCAACATCACTCTTATAGGTCTAATCGATTGTGTAAATCTGCACTCTAGAGCCTCTCTGTATGGCAGGTTGTATTGTCTAGACTTTTGAATATTGACATCAAGTCTGGTCCAGTTTTCAGCTTCTTCTGCCTGAGAATCAACCACTTTAATATGAAGAGATTGATTGACTTTTAAAAGTTTGAAACCATGGTTTACTTGTTGGTTAGTGTTAAAGCACAATTCTGTCCCTCCATTGAAAGTTCATTACACCAACACTTTGAGGCTTCAAAAAGCTTATAGACACAGACAACAGATTTAATTTAGGCTTTTATTCATATGGATATTGACCTCTCACATAATGCATAATAAATATGGTCAATGGAAGCGCAAGCTTGTTTGCTTGATGCGTGAGAATCAGTGATGCTGTTGCGTGAAGCTACGGTTGAGCTTCTGTTTCTGAAAGAATTCGTATTTTTGGGTGAGCTATACCTTTAAGTAAACCAGACTGATTAGACATTGGTATATGAAGCACATGCCAGCCATATTTGTGCCCACCATGAGACTGAGACTACATGGCAGGTGACTCACGAGCCCTCATTGGTTTCTAGTGCTCAATAGAATCAAGCACAAATCAGAACGATTTTCCTTCAGGGCACTAAACGTCCCTTTTCTCCTTCTCCTTTTTTTCTTTGTTCTCTACTTTTTAGTGCTGTGCTTTTTGGCACAAGCCACTGCTGTGGAGAGACTGTCTTTTTTGAGGCTGCTAAAATCTAAAAGGTTTGATAAGGGGGTAATTTAGCAAATACCGTATTTTGCATTCGCACTTGAAGGGCTAAGTGTAAGGCCACTGAAAATAAACGCTGCTCTGGCTAATGAGAGGACATGTGCTTTATTTAACAAATGGGATTCTTTTTATATTGTAATAGGATTGGATCTTGTTTTGCACACAAGATGCTCAAGTACATGCTACAAATAGCAAACAGCTGTGCTCAGAATGGCCAACGGTTTTGTTAAACACGCAGCTTGCGAATTCTTATTTTGAGACTATAAACAGAGACCTGTACTTCAAAACATTCAGAAACAGTGGTTCTGTCTTTGTTTTTGACATGGTTAGACATGTAAACTATAAACCAGGCCTTGAATTAAAAAGTACTGCCCTGAAGGCTGAGTGACTTATGAATGGTGCCTAATGGTGTTCTTTTGAGTTGGCTAAACTGATTTGGGAATTTGATGTTATCCATCAATTGTTTAATAAAGCATGACCTTTTAGTGAAGTTTATTTTTTATCTTTCCTTTGTCACTGCTTAGTATTAGACCTACAGCAAAAAAAAAAAAAAGAGAGCGTGTGAGGTGGAAAGAACAAGATCGTACCTGCCAGCCTGTTGAGTGTATCTTCTCCTCTCTCCTCACTTCTGACAGGTTAGATAGCACTGAGAAATGAAGAGATTCCTAGCTGAAGTTTAGAATACTGCCGTCAAAGCCAAAGTTTTCTTAAGGGTGGAAAAAACGTTGTTTATAATAACAAGATTTGGAGGGTGAAATGGGATAACAAGAGAACGCAATCAGAAATTCTTGATACAAGTGTAGACTGGAATGCTTATAGGAGAGGCCTAGAGGCATCTCGTTCTCAATCCCACCCTGTTTGCTCTTTGCTGAAACAGACCACTTGGGTTGTTACGTGAAAATGCACTTTGGTTAATGCGTTCATCTGGCAAAAATACACCAAATGCATCTGTGGAACTTGAAATGAGATGGTTAGAAGAATATCGGAGCTGCTGTTTTTCATACAATGAAAGGGAATGGTGTCCAAAGCTGTAAAACAAGACTTCTAATGAGTACCGACTTTTTATATTTCAGTCTGTTTCATAATACAAAATATCTTGGCATACAGCAAGCAAGTCATATTGACTTTCAACTTATGATTGTTTTATGATGCTTTTTGGTCCTTTTGGAGCTTGATGGGCTCTTTCATTGAATGAAATAGAGCAGGACTTTTTTAATGGAAATAAATAGAAAGCCTAACAGAGTGGTTTTATTGCGTGAACTAATCTTTGAAATCCTGTCTTATTCCACAGTTGGAATCTGGAAACCTGAAAGCAGAGATTTTGGCATTGTTTATTAAGTCAACAAATCAAGTGTTCTCCTTTCTGTGAAGTTGGCATGTGAGAACATGCTGCTTTTCAGTGTTTCTCTGACTTTGTATGAGTATGTGGATGCTAATTCATAAAATGCCAAACTACACAATAGTGGAAGCTTGCCTTGTACTGGAGGATAATCGTTTAAATCAAAGTGGTCCTGTTTCAAACCGTTGTGATCCTTGCATTTCTGATCCCTGAATAGAGTGAATTAAGACTTTAACTATGAAAAAGAACAGCTGGAAAGCAAGTTGGATAGAAAAAAATGTTATGGCTTCATGTGTTAGCATTGCAGCAGTTTTTGAACTTGAGGAAGAAGTGATGAAACTTAAGCAAAGAGAATGAAAGCATGAAGAAGCTTGATTTATAGTTGCAATGAGAAGTCAGATCCTTTTGGTGAATCTGTTCATTGCAGCGAACCTGTTCTAAAATTCTTTTGAGGTGTTTGTCAAAAGTGTTTCCAAAAGTCATTAAATGAAACACTGTGGCTTCATATATGAAATTTTATCAATAAGATTCGGGAGGAACGCGTCAGATACTTAGCCTAATCAACACAGGTGGACAATAATCAAGTAATCAATCCCATACTATAAATATCGCTGACTTACCTCTATCCATTGACGGTTTATCAGCATCCCTCCTCCTCCCCATCTCCTCACTTCAAGTTCACTTTATGCCATTCTCGAGCTCGGAGCCCTTCGCCGGACAGCACACCAAATACACATACCATACCTCAGCTAATTATATGTAAGCGTGAACTAGTGAAGTTGAGTTCATTACTGATATTATTACAAAAATCATTGTTATTGTTCTTGCTGTCCCCCAAATTATTGACACAATAATTTTTGAATATTAAAATTCATACTTTTATAGATTTTCAATGAAAATCTCAAATAATAATCTCAAAACCAAAAACAAATCCACCCTTTAGAGACCAAATCATTAAATTAGTTCAAAAGAATGATTGATTTGTGAACAGGTTAATATTAATGAATGGATGCTAGAATCTCTTCCCTGCTGTAATTTTTAACAAGTGTGTTTATTTCAGATCAACACTGGTGTTGAAACAAATCCCTCCTCATTTTGCTTCAATATATGCGGTTAAAAATTGGAATGAATCCAAAACAGTTTTATATTCTAAGAAGTTTATATGCTTCATTTCTTTGTCTGTTGATCAGATTATTTCAGGTCTACACCATCCCTTTCAATCCAATTGAAATTTCATTTGATCAGCCAGATCGTTTAAGGTGTTTACATTAAGAGTTTTAGTCTGATTACTATCAGTCTGATTATGAACAGATTATTTGGGTGCCTGTTAAAGGGGTTATAGGATGCCCAGTTGATATAATTCTCTAGGTTCTTAATGAAAAGTCTTTAACATAGTTTTGTTAAAATTTCTCAATGGTATCGTAAAAAAAAAAAACATTTTTTTACCCTGTCAAATACAGCTCTTTTCAGAGCAAGTAGTTTTATAGTATTTTCCTTGAAATGTTAATGAGCTCTGCTGACCCCGCCCCCTTTACTTTAGCCACATTTATCGTTAAACTTGCTATTTAGCACATTATTAGGAAAGACGATTTGCAAAGATTCATTAAAAAACCTTATACGCACTTTTTCTGTAACTTGATCACAAATGATTTAAGAAGATCGGTGGCTCATTCCCTTCAAAATCAAATGTAATCCACTGCATCTTCAGTGGCTCAGATGTTTTGAGTAACTGAAGACTGCTATGGTCATTATTTCATCCAACAACAGAACACCTCAGTCTCTTAGGAGACATTCTTGTCTACATCTGGTCCGGTGGTGAAACAATGGTGGACTGAAGACAGTTCACTCAGGGTGGGTCTAAGGTAAGATGCCAGTCCAGTCTGTGCTGAAATGCTACTGTCAATCAAACAGTTGTGGGAGGGGCCTGTCTGTGTGACATCACAAAGACAGGCCTCTGAGATCGGCTTGATTTGAGAAAGAGGTTAAGATTTTTGTAGTAAGTTTTTTGTTGTAAGATTTTGTTTTTAATATAGCTAATGAACTGCAACATTGTTCATTTTCTTTTATTTTTTGGTAACTTCTCCTCCGATTTGTCCCTCTGTCACGAGGGCAACATGGTTCAAGGGGCCCAGTTCAAGTTGAGCTTTAGCCTGAGGACAGAGAGTTCAGTGCTGGTGGTGTGTCGTGATAATGAGTGTAGGTCATCCAGTAAAACTCTCTGGATTGAGTGTGTGTGTGTGTGTGGCGATTTGGGAATGAGAGTAGCAGGTCTTCAGGCGCACTTCCCTTTTATTCTGGCTGTTTGTGTAAGGAGGACTGGCGTGTCTCTGATTCCACATTGCACGTAGGTCAGCCCGCCTGCACTCAGCCCTGAGGACGTAATGATTAATAGATCGAGCATAATTGAGCTGAAGGACTTCCTTCACCCCTTGTTAATGGTCTTGGGATGAGAATCATTGGAGAAGGGCCCTCTCAGAAAGGGGCTTTATTAAAAAAATCACCCCTGTGTTATTTCAGGCTGATCTCCCTGAGTCAGACTTTAGCCCAGGGATTTCCAAATGTGTTTTATGAGATTTGGGAGACCAGCCATCGGTGAATGGAGCTGAAAGCCTGTCGGCACTATAACACAAGGATCCAGGGGCCGAAATGATCTATAGGAAATAACTGTTATGCGTCACTGGATGGCTGTTTGTAATAGGGCGATTCTAGTTGCATGTGTAAATTTGTAGATGCCAGAACTAGTATCTAATTTTTTTTCTCTCAGGTTATTTAATTTGTTATTAAATCTGTCTGTAATTTAGTCTTAAATGCAAAGAGAACTTTGGTCTCCATTGAGTCATTGTATAGGCTTATCACTTTATTCATCTGTCTGTGCACAAGCACTTCTTTGTCTGGGTAGTCATGGGAAGGTGTTTTTTGGTAGGATGATTTCTAGCATGTTGTATCACTGGGACTTTCTCTGTGGAATATGATTAGAAAACGGATTGACTGAGAGGCTAGAAAAACTGACAGCGAAAAGATAACTCAAGTAAGGAGGAAGGGCCAAAGGCTGGGAATTATACCTGTTAGATTTTCCCAAGTTATTACATTTGAAGATTTTAATTAAACCCTGAAACCTCCACACTTGCTCGGAATGCTAATTAAGCTTTGGGAATGAGAAAGCTGTGAAACAAAGGAATAAGAGTGTTTTGCAGCCCTCTGCTCACCTCTTTTTACTTTATATTCTCCTTCTTCCTGTAGAAAGGACAAGAGTTTTTTCTTGGCAGTTTGAGTCCGAGTCTGGTTTAATCTCTTCAGCAGACATCATTGTTTAAGCAACACATGTCAAGAGTCTCAAAGTCAGACTGATTTCATTACACAGAGTCCAAAAATGTGAGGAATTCAATGTTAGATCTGTTAGATTTAAGGAAATATGTCAGAGTGAGGCAACTGCATTTTTATTGACCATTAAGTATTATTTTTGCCATGTTATCTCTATAGGGATGTTTTTATAAAAAAAAGAAAAAAAAGTAGTATTTACTTTGTGATTTTGTGCATGTTTTACTTCGTTGGGGCCTCAATTTAAAATTATTTCATTTTAAAAATATTTTATTTGGAGTCTTTTTTAACCTAATACCTTGGTTGTGGGTAAAAAATAAAAGTTAATTCAAACTGAAATATCAATACCAGTTGTTTGGCCTCTACTCATCCATCACTAAATGTAATGCAAAGAGTTTGTCCCTGCTACTTCTGTCCAGTGAGATAGATGTTTGTTGGTACTTTTTAGAAAAAAGCTGTGTGCTTTCTGTGAGGAGGAAAAAAACTCAGTTGGTCAGTATGTTCTCAGGAGTTAGATGGGCAATAGACTGGAAAACCCCTTGCATTCCAGACACAATGGGTAGAATGGATGGGGAGACTTCACTTGTGGATTCCTTGAGATCTGTGGCAAGGTTTGAGAGGGGTCTAAATGTGAGGCAATAGACAGCTGCTGCGGTTAATGTGGCTAATCCACCACCATTCACTGTTACAGCCAGAGATTCATCTGGCACCAGAGAGACACGTTTAGTCACTGGACAATGTTTTAACTCACACTTTGTTGTTGTTAAGCTTGTTTGCATTGATCATTCTAAATGACCATAAGATCTCAAGAGACTAAAGCAAGTTTCATCACCGTCTTATTTCTGGCATTAACACTGGTTAAATTAAATTTGAGAGCTCATTTTTTAAAAGGCGCTAGCAAGTGCTGAGGTTGAGGAAAACTTAAATTCCTTTTTCATTAGACACTGGAACCTGCTACAGACTATGATTCCCATTTAAGCTTGACTTTAATGTCAGGGTCCAGTGAAAATGAGTTCTTCGCTGATGGTGTGAAAAACTCATTGCTAATTGAATGGTCATGGTGTCAAACTTTGGGAAGAAAAAAAGCCTTCTAATAGGTAGATGAAAACAGGGCTGTAATGTATGAGACAGTTTCTTGAACCAGATATTGTCTCCCTACACTTATTTTGTATAGTGTGTTGATAGGCAAATTAAGATTTTTGAAAAGAAAATATTAACTGTGTTTCCATGACCCTTCAAATTGCGCAAACTGAAACTGCGAATTGAAAATAAGCCCAATGGAAACACGTCAATATCACGTAAAACTCCCATATATCGCAAACTTTTTTTTACGCTCATATGAGGTGGTTCAAAAAAGGAATATTTCACGAAACTGCAATGGAAAAGTTTTTTGTTTCACATTTATATGTCACCTGGTGTACGTAAAAGTCACATGATCATTCTTAAATGAACTATAACTTCCAAACTTGTAATAGAAATACAAGTATTGTTTTGCAACACCCTGGTCATTTCTCAAACTCAATGCTATTTCAATTAAACAAATAAAAAACAGCTAATAGAAACCAAGCAAATTGCTTAGTTTTCAATGTTTCGAGGACATCTTTGATGGAATATCCATTTGTCACTGGTTTCTCGTTGGCCATAGCTTGTGTTCAAATGGGATATAACAATCTTAGATTAGCTATAAACAATTCTGAACCAGATTTGACCAGATGTCTGTAGTAAGCTGGTCAAAACTGCTTTCTAGATTGTCTTGGACCACCAAGTTCCCAAATCTAGCTTGACTCTTTGAAGATGGTAGCTGGTTGGCTGCTGATTCAAGATGTTCTACCCATCTATAGCACACAGGACAACCACCTGTCAAGCTAAATGCTGGTCAAGAGTTCACTCAGGGCTATACAATCCACTTTTACAGTTTGTTTGTTGAGTGAAGTAACCCATGACGGAGGGGGTTCGATGCCGTTTCGTTTGCCCCTACTGGAATGTCAGTAGTTGTAAGGTGTAAAGCACAAAGAGCACACAAAAGCCCGAATAACACATGCTAATGGAGTGTGTGCAATGTGTTTCTTCCTTGAAAAGGAAGAATTCATTCATACGAGCCAACATCAGCATGAAACTGTCCTGCACTGACCTGGCATTGGTCAATCATTAAACTGGAGCTGCATTGCTGGTTTTCTGTCCTTCTAAGTGTACTTGAAAGGTCACGGAGGAACCTGTGCTGCTTTAATCCATAGCTGATCCTCCCACTCCCCCCCCCCCCCCCCACAATGGTTCTAATAATAATTTAGCCTTTCTGATTTTTTTCTTTGTGTCCTGTTAGCTGGATTCAAATTATCCCAGACTTGGCTATCACAGGATGTTAATATTTTTTTGTTTGTTATCGCATGGTCACTTCCATGGGAATGTCGGGATACAATCCTTTCCTGTTTGCTTTTACCTCCTTTTCGTCATTCTCGCCTAGATTGTTTCCTGCTGGTAGCATCTTGTTCTATTTTCAGCTCATTTGGTTCTCATCATGGGTTCCTCTCATCATCTGGCCGACATTAGGGCTGTCCGCAACTGAATGACTTCGATATGTTTGACCATTAAAGATAAATGCTTAATGCACGTGAAACGGTAGCTCTTGGAAAGTGAGGTAGATGTGCCACTAGCTTTCCCACAGTCCTCTGTATTACAGAGCCCTGTTGAGCATACCTGTAATTACACTGGAATCTGGCCTGTAAAGCTGCCAGTGTAATAACCACCAGGTGCAGACCCGAGACCTGCTGCTGAGGTGCAGCAGACCCGACCTAATTCTCTACTCAAACATGTACTTATTAAACCCAACATGGAGTGTGAGAGGGAATAGGTCTGTGTACACATCCTGTAATCTAAGATCACCTCCAAACATTTTGGTTTTTCTGTGGGTCAATGTCTGGATCATTTGACTTCTTTTTACAAATAGATTTAATTCATGCTTAGAATAACGCATGCTGTGTATGCAGTGTTAATTTCGTTGACTAAATATTTTCGTCATTATTTTCGTCACGAATATATTTTTGCGGACGAAAACGAAACAAAAACTAAAATAGAAGGCACTGATGGAGACTAAAACTATGACTAAATTGATTGACATTATCGTCAACGAATAAAGGACGAGACGAAAATAGACTGTGACAAAAATCAAATCAGCAGACGGGAGAGATGCGAGGAATGAACACAAGAACCGGCAAAATGGAACAGGCGAGACTGCATGAGAGAAGAGAACCAATCCGAGCCTGACTTATTGAGACGTGAAGCGAAGGTTTTCAGTTTTTAAATGAGCTCCCGGGAAGACGGCATTCGAAGAGGTGATGTCTAAAAGAGCGACAAAATGTCCACAGCTCACTTCACGTTTGACAACGAACAAAACAAAACAAAGCGTAAAGCACGCGGAGCGCTCATTCGTGGCAAGAACACAACCAATTTGAAAAGACATTTACAGACGAGCCACCCGGACATTTTCTCAAATGTAATTTCACAACGATGTTCTTTTGTTTATTGAGCTAAGCAAAATTGGAAGACTGCAGTGCGTAGATGTTGTAGCATTAAATATTACGAACTGAAAAGTACTGTAAAATAGCCCCTTCTTCAAATTAGATGAGAGCACAATACTAATACGTAATATCATGATAAATACATTTGATTAATACTAACTAATATACTGTTTAGTATATTTTATAATGTTCTACTTGTTGACAATATCACAAATATTTCTATATTAGTCATGTAAAACATGAATGTTCACATCCTATCATTATACATACAAATCTAGCAATATTGTAGTATTTAAAACATACAATATTGCTAGACAAATGAATACCTTATAAAATCTTGTTACTTTTTTTATCCACCTAGCTGCCAACTTATTAAATATTTACTTTAAATGTATGCACTCCTTGTTCAGCTCAGCTGTAAGCTTTAAGGTCCTGGACCTAACTTTATTTTTCTTTTATTGATGGTCAATTGGCAGCTAGTTATTGTTTACATTATCATGACACTGTTTGTTGCTGCATAAAAGCTTTTGAATCGAAATAAAGACACAGTTGTGTTGAAATAAAGTTGAATTTGTGTTTTATATATTTTGGTTAAGTTTGTTTCCTATACCAGCTGTAAAAAATTGTCTAGTAAATCTGTTATTGATTTTAGTCTTATTTTAGTCGACTAAAATACCAAGCAATTTTAGTCGACTAAAATACCAAGAATTTTTAGTCGACTAAAATAAGACTAAAATTAAAACAAATCAGATGACTAAAACTTGACTAAAACTAAAAAGAATTATAGTCAAAAGACTAAGACTAAAACTAAATTAAAATTTCGTGTCAAAATTAACACTGTGTGTATGTTTTTAAATAAAAATAGGATCAGGTGATGCAGCAGTTGTGATATCCTAATGAAGAAAAGAAAATATAATCTAGCATAGTCTTTTTAGTGTAATTTCTTAGAATTCTTTTTTTTTTTTTTTTTAAATGCCTATATATTTGAATAGTGTTTATGATAGTGTTTAAATTCATCATACACTGTCGTTCAGAAGTTTGGGGTTACTAATAGTTTTTATTTATTTTTTATATAAATTAATGCTTCTATTCAGATAGAAGCACAAGATGCTTTTCAAAAACATAAACAATCTTACCAAGTCCAAACTTTTGAATGGTAAATTTATTTGTAGAAATCTTTGAAGTGAAAAATGTATAATCACATGCATTAATGGTTTATGTTGTTTATAAGTACTTTATGATTGCACTACATGATTATACTTTTCTTGAAACCAATGTATCACCATTTTTTATAAGCATATGCGATCTGACAATACAAATTTGAACTGTGTATGTTAATCTCTTGAAATATTTGTCACTTTATTCGTCATTGACGAAACATAAATGTAGCACCTTGAATGAGCATATGAGAAAATCTCCAGGCTCCAGATCTCATGTAGTTAAGCAGTGCCACTCTTTTCCAGCGATCTGGTCATCTTTGTTCTGCTGAAGGCCTCTTAAGTCAAGATATCTGTCTGGCTCAAATGAATTTGACTAGTAATCCTGTTGTTTTAGCTAACAGTTGCAAGGAAGTGCTGGCTTTCAGAGGCAAACAGAGATATCTGACACAGGGCATCTTGGTTACGCACACACACTGCTAGTAGATATTTAAGACTTTGACAGATAGTTTTAGGGACGTTCACGTCCACATCTCTTTCTTCCTGATTGTCCTTCTGGCTTTCCCTCGCGCTTTCTCACACACATGCCCATGAGAATGGCCGCCTGCTGTGCCGAGCTGTCAGTATCTGTAAACCAGTGGCCATGTGGAAGGAAACGGCCTCATTACTACTCTGTTATTATGGAGCTGAAAATGCTGGAATGTGGCACACTTCAAGTAAGACAGGTCTTGTAAAGAAGTTGTGGCCTTTGAAGAAAATAATTTACTTATTGTTTCTGGGCTTGTAACACCCTTGTTCATAGTTCGCAGCTCAGCAATTATAAATGGCATGGATTTGGGAATTAGGAAATGGTGCTTTGGAAATGTGGTTTTACTCAACAACATGAAATCAGAAATGGCGACATGTTCCCATGATTTACCTTACAGTAAACGATATGTAGAAAATATTGATGTATTCAAAAGTAAAATCATGTGTATTCATAATGTTTAATCAGTTTAATTCCTTGCATTTTCCCCTTTGTCTGATGTCCCCAGTTCTTATTTTTCAATTCTTCAGGCACCTATTTATTTATTTATTTATTTAGTTATCCGAAAAATAAGTAAAATATCCATTAACCAAAAATATAGTATAATCTGAACCATAGATAAAAATACAAAAGTTCGACTAAATTTTTCTTTGTCCCTTCTTTTACAATTTCTTTAGTAAAATGTAATGGACCTATTTACTTTAATGGATCTTCTTTCTTGTTTATATTTATTTATTGCTTCATTTTTATTTATTCCCTTGATATTATTTATCTATTTATTTTTTAGTTTTTAATATTTTGGCTGCAGAGCTTAAGCTTGTTTCACAGTAAAGTTTCTCTTACAAAAATGTTTCAAGGTAATATAAATAT
This sequence comes from Carassius gibelio, assembly GCF_023724105.1. NCBI lineage: Eukaryota > Metazoa > Chordata > Actinopteri > Cypriniformes > Cyprinidae > Carassius > Carassius gibelio. The sequence continues at coordinate 16,031,700 of NC_068418.1, forward strand.
GAATATATATATATAAATATGAAAAAACAAACATAAAAATATATTATTTATTTATTTACATAAATTAATTCGCTTTAAAAAAAAGGCATCTTTAGCTGTTGATTTGTGACTCAAATAGTAGTTCTAAGTTAGTTACCAATGAAAACAATTCCACAAGAGTGTATAGGTCTCAAGCCCTTATGAAACAAAAATATATTGCAGTATATTGGAAAATATGTAATATATTAGGCATATATTCTTATATATATTAATTTATTCCAATATATTGCAATATATTGAAAGCGGAAATCATTTGTATATTTTGCAATATATTATATAATATATGTATCATCAATATATTATTAAATGTATTAAAATATATAAAATATTAGAAAATAAAAAGGGAAAATAATATATTATAATATATCACAATATATTTTAAGAAATATATTGGTAAATATACTTTCCTTTCGTAAGGGAGCATTGCATTTCATATGTATGTTAAACTAATATTTAAATGACCCAAAAAAAAATCCTGATTGTGTCAAGTTATCCTGATAGCAGCCTAAACTTTCCGTCTTTTTTAAGAACAGTTAGTCTAAGAATTATCCAATTGAACAGGTGCAATTTCTTAGCAATGCTCATTCCATGTAGCACATTCTTCTTTTTAAGCCATATTAGCCCAGATTAGATTGACATGGAATTGAGAATATAGGATAACGTGTGGGAAGGAGGATAAAGGGTAAGGGGACAGAGAAACTGGAACAGGGCCAGCTCTTCTGCAGTGGTTTTTCGGCTCATGCTGGGATGAAGTCATGGTGAGAGCAGCCAGAGACCTCTGCTCTGCTCTGCTCTCCACGGCTAGTGTTTTCTTTCCCTGCCTCTCTCTCACACACCATCTGGCCAGCTGGAAGGAAGTGGTTTCTACAGGTGGGATATTCCTTTATCTCTCGCTTGCTCTCTGTCGTTTCCCGAGAGAGAGAGAGAGAGAGAGAGCAGGGAGGCCCTCAGACTCTCTGTGTTTGTATGTACACACTAACCGCACACAGACAGAACTGACACGCACACACACTGGCACATTTATTTATTATTTTAAGCCCAGACGTTGACAGCCTAGAACAACGACTCTGATTGTCTTTCCTGAAATGAGTGTCTTCATGTCAGATTCAGATTAAATCAGCTTATCTGTTTGAACTATATCTGGAACGTGAAAGTGAAGTGTCAGTGGCCTACCCTGAGGGAATAGATTTTCTAAAAACATACCAGATGTCGAACTGCAGAGGCTCTTAAACCAGTGGTTAACTGCTTAAAGAGGTAGTTTACAATTCTGATAATTCTGTCATTAATTACTCACCCTATTGTCATTCCAACCTGTAAGACCTTGAAGACCAAGAGATATTTTTTTCTTAAAAAAAAAAGGGGATAGTTACAACCAAAAACACCTTCACGTGGTTTCTAATACGTTGGTATTCATTTTTCCTGGTTACTTTTTCCCCATGCAATTATACAGTTAAGATATCAAGTTTTCAAGCTTCAAAAATGACTCAAAAACACCATAAATATGCATTTAGAAGTCAATATTATTTCAAGAAGGCATCTGGATTTCAAGTAGATTGAAACCTGTATGATTTGCAATTATTTGTGAAACAAAAAAGTAGATATTTTGGAGAATTTGTAAAATCCAAATGTCAATATTATATTGAATTTCATTGTATGATTAAAAAGGGAAAATATAGGTTATTTTATGGAAATGGAATGAATAAAAACAAATTGGGGGAGAGGGGTGGTCTATTGCTTTGAAGCATTATTTGAGTATACAGGCACTGTGTAACATGGCTGTCTCATTCTTATTTCCAGAATGAATCTTCATACTTTTTCTAGTTTCTCTGGGGTGCTTTAAGCATAATGGGTTTAAGGATCAATTATGATATTCTTTCAGCAAATTTAATAGTGCAGAACAATTTAACCAACTGGAATGAGCTTGGAGAGAAAAGTGTGATGAGTAAGAGAAAGCGAGTCATTTGCTGACTCATGTGTTGAAAGGTTTGAGTCATTTCATTAACTTCAAGGGGTGAAATGTGTTAAAAAGTGGCATTTGACAATATGCAATTTGGAGTATGTTAAAATATGACTCATATGAATAAACAGGATGCTTTCATATATTGCATTTTCAAATATTTATAATTTTACATGAAGCTTAGAGGCCATGCATGATAGGAAATCATTTATGTGCATTTATGTGAGGCAAAGCTATAAAATTAGCTGTTAAGTATGATTTTGTGAAGTGTTTGGTAAGTGGAAGTCCAAATGGAATTTCATTGGAATTTTCCTACTTCTCCTCTGGGCTTTAAGTGAGGTAGAAAGAGACTAGTTCAGACCAATATCTGTTACATCAGCGTTTTTGAGTGGCTACGTGCATGTTAAGGACGCTGAAGTGTTTTCTGAGAGTTTTTAACCTGTGGCTGGAGTGCAGGTCAGATCCAGGACAGGTGAGGGCATGCTTCCATTCTTTAATGCTTATTTCCTGAAGTATCCTGGACTGACTACATTTTTCATTCATTCTGTTGACAGATCAATTTGACTATCTTTGCCCTATTTTTTATTTTATTTTATTAATTGTATTATTGTATTATTTTGTTAAATAGTATTAGTTTATTTATTTATTTCATTTCATTTTGTTCGTTCGTTCGTTCGTTAGTTCGTTCGTTAGTTCGTTCATTCATTCATTCATTCATTCATGATTCAAGGTATGATGCTTTATTTTATATATTTTATTATTTTTATATTTCTGAAAAATTAGCTGATACTGTATTATAAAATTTAGGTTGCATTTAGATTACTTTTGCCTTAAAGGTAATCTTCAAAAAACGGATAATTTAGTAACACTTTTATAGGTGATCTTTTGCTAAATGAATATCCATTTACAACCCTTTACGGACACCTTGGCAATTTAATTGCCATTGGCTAGTAAATTTCTTAGTTTACTCACTAGACTGATGATATATATATATATATATATATATATATATATATATATATATATATATATGTGTGTGTGTGTGTGTGTGTGTGTGTGTGTGTGTGTGTGTGTGTGTGTGTGTGTTTGTAAAATGGCACAGTTTTGTTTTATATCTGAAAGTACACTCTTAACATTAGCATTATGATATGTTAATCAAGTATTATTTCATGATAGAACTTTAGCATTTAGAATTAAAACTAGATAACTACATATGAAATACAGAAATACGGCTAAGATAATAGTCAAGTCAAGTCAAGTGAAGTCACCTTTATTTATATAGTGCTTTAAACAAAAAGGATTGCGTCAAAGCAACTGAACAACATTAATTATGAAAACAGTGTGTCAATAATGCAAAATGACAGTTAAGGCTGATTGAATTCAGGTATGTCATCATCTCGGTTTAGTTTAAATAGTATCTGTGCAATTATTTGCGATCAAGTCAACGATATCGCTGTAAAGCCAGAGGCGACAGCGGCAAGGAACCAAAACTCTATCGGTAACACAATGGAGAAAACACCTTGGGAGAAACCAGGCTCAAATGGGGGACCAGTTCTCCCCTGACCAGACGAAACCAGCAGTTCAATTCCAGGCTGCAGCAAAGTCAGATTGTGCAGAAGAATCATCTGTTTCATGTGGTCTTGTCCCGGTGGTCCTCTGAGACAAGGTCTTTACAGGGGATCTGTATCTGGGGCTCTAGTTGTCCTTGTCTCCGCTGTCTTTCAGGGCTGTAGAGGTCCTTTCTAGGTGCTGATGATTATGATACAAATTCTACTAATCATAACAATATAAAACGTACTAAGGACTAACGAGCTACTGGATTCATAAATATTAATGAGGTTGTGTGCATTTGCTCAAACTGATTTGCTGAAATCAAAACAGGGACGATAATAGGTGAGCGCCAGCCAATGAGATTGCCGTTTGCACATTAGTCCCGCCCACTACCGGAAAACCCGACAGTTCTTAAAAGCTGAAAAAATCTAAAGGAACTCTGTTATTTTGAGAGAAAACTACAATAAAGAATGTCTTTAACATGTAGCACGTCAATTCTCTTTCTCTCTCTCTGCATGTGTGAGAGAAAACGACAGCCTTCACTCGTGTGCCTTCACACTAGAGTTTACGGTACGTCAAATACAGGTACGCTGCCCATCCATTCAGATGAACTGAAAAATAGTACATATCGCTTGACAGAGAGTGAAACTCTGAAACACTCAGTCAGAGAGTGTCCGCCAGTGTAAATAAACTAATATTTAGCCTCCAATTCACACAGTAAAATCTGAGAATTTATTAGCCATTGGCTAATATTAGACATAATTAATCACCAGTATGAAGATCTAGTCGCATATGCGAGTGATTTACTCACAATGTAGAAGGTTGATTTATATACTTATAATGTAGTCAAGTACATTTTTTTTTTTTAATTTAAATTTAAATTTATGTAATCACAATACTGTACACTTCCAATGTCAACTATTTATCGGTCAGAATTTTTTATATCGGTGCATCACTAGTTAAGACTTTGTATTCATACTTAGACTTCTGAGGAATTTTAGCACCTCATGAATTGCTGTGGTTTCTGTTTTCTCCCATTTTCCCTCTGTCTCTCATTCCCTCTTCGGCTTTTTGTTCTCGGGGTGGCAGAAGGAATGTGCTGGATTCATGGTTTCAATGTGAGATGGATGACCAGTCTGAGGGACTACAGTCTGACCTCATGGGGGAGGGGTGTGAGGAACTGGCAGACAAAACGTAAAAAAAAGTCAAATTGGTTCCCAGAACCTAGCTCTCAGAAGTTTGGAAATTATGCCGCAGTGTGCCAGCTTACATTCTTCAGCACCTGTTTCATAAAGAGTGACCTTTTGAAGATCTCTTGTTTTGTACTATAGACATTGACTGACATATTTAAGAGTTGAATGAGTAATGTTTTAGAGATACATGTGGTGTAACGTTAATCAAAGGTTTCTTTAAGTGAAAGGATGGATTGAAGATGTTAGAAGTGTGGCATTCACTTCTTTGTAGTTTCCCTTCAGAGCTCCGTTTTCCTGTTTCAACTCCCCCTCGAATTCCTTGTTTTCTGTCTTTTAGCTGGATTGTGCTAGTGGAATCTTGATTAGGGTGTATTTACATGGAGACAATGGAGCTGAAGTGATTTCTCCCTCCTATCCCCTCTTCCCTCCCCATCCCCTCGCTCTCTTAAGCTGTGATCTTTTTCCTAGGATCGCTGTCCCTTTAGAGAAAAGAATAATTGACCCTGCCCGGAGCAGCCGTCTGTCTACAGTAGTGTCGTGAGTGGAGCCCAGACTTCATATCTGCTTGCGAGCAGCAGCCTTCTCTCGACGCCCCCTGCACATAATCAGCTCCTGCACGTTCGCCCCCTCTGTCACTTCATCCTTCTATTCAGCGCCAGCCTGATGTGGCACACCCCATCTGTTCCCAAGCACAACGTTATTCAAATGAAAAATGACCTTGCTAAATGGGGTGGCGGCTGCGGCCACCTCCATGCATCCTCGGAGCGTGCGAGGGCTGCGGAGCACGGCTGCATGATTTTGGTTGCGGTGAGGGGTGGGTTTTTTTTTAATTGAAAGCTTTTTTTGCTTCTTGCTCCATATGTTGCTTTGAACACACTGAACCACCAAATCAACGCAGAAGAGAAATGAATAACAATAATAGAAATATTCTTAGTAGAATAATTTTATATAATTAATAGAATGCGAAAATTATGAACATTATAATTATTAATAAATTAAAACAAACTAAATATCTGTATTAGAAATTATAACAATAATATAAGACATATTTTTGGATAATTCTTTTAAATTATAATTTGTAATTAGTTGTGTGTGTATATAAATGAATTATAATTCTTAATTTAGTACTATATACATGATTTAATTATTATTTAAATAAATGTACTGGATGAATGTCTATTAAATTATAGTAGAATTACCATGTTTTGAATTATATATTTTAGAATTGTTTATTTATAGTTATAGTATTGTCAGAAAATTCTTAATAAATGTTTATAACAACTAAAATGATAAATTATTATAACATTATATATATATATATATATATATATATATATATATATATATATATATATATATATATATATATATATATATATATATATATAACAAATATAAATAATACACATTAATAGATATTAATAGATTTTAATAAAATAAATGGCATAATTCTTAATTTATTCATTTATAAATAATTTATTTAAAAATGTGTTTAACTAATAATTGTATTATTATATTTTGAACTGTACATATTAGCATAAGTATAAGTGAAGTGACATTCAGCCAAGTATGGTGACCCATACTCAGAATTTGTGCTCTGCATTTAACCCATCCGAAATGCACACACACAGAGCAGTGAACACACACACACACACTGTGAGCACACACCCGGAGCAGTGGGCAGCCATTTATGCTGTGGCACCTGGGGAGCAGCATGCCTTGCTCAAGGGCACCTAAGTCGAGGTATTGAAGGTGGAGAGAAAACCGTTCATGCACTCCCCCCACCCACAATTCCGTCCGGCCCGAGACTAGAACCCACAACCCTTCGATTGGGAGTCCAACCCTCTAAACATTAGGCCACGACTTCCCCAACAATAGCATAGCAGTTTATTAATTTATTGCTACTTGAATTTTAATTAAATTATTATATATTTTATAATATTTTAATTATACCTTTTTGATTTATTATATTTGGTTTTTAAAATCTATTCTTATTTTATATCCAACCACTTTATCCAGTTTTACACTTGCTGGATTACATGCAGTCAGTCAGAACTAGACTGTCAGAGAATGATGCCAAATTGATCATTCAAATCAGATGCTGTCCTAATTAAAGCCCCATAGCCATTATTAAAAGTGTCTTTTTTTAGCTGACTGTGACCTTTATTAGCATTCTTCTTTGAGGATTTAATTCTGCTGTTGTTTTATAAGCGTTAGTGCTAAAAAAGTGTTATATAAGAGCCTCTTTTGTGTCTTGTTTCGTTGAGTGAAATACAGGAACTGAAACATTGCAACAGCACGTTTCCCCAGGCAGAGTGGAGGATATTTAGGAGTTTGATTTTGTGCCACCTTTTTTACCCTGTGACATTTACACCACTGTTGTGCTTGACTGGGTGTGACTTAATTTTCCACATGTACTCATCAGTGGTGGTCTGAGATGCCTTTACTTGGTTTTCTAGCAACAGAAAAAGGAAATGCGAATGCTCCCAGTTTATAGGCAACCACCTAAGGGTTCCCAACAGGGCCAAAAGAGCTAAGATAAAGGCCCCCCTTTGCTCCCCTAGGCCTCTCTGTAAAGGAGTGGGGGATAGTGTTGACCATGTTCAGCAATGATGGCAGGAAGAGTGGGCTGGGGGGATTAGCTTTGGCTCCCTAGTGCAGAAACCCCAAGTTCACTTGAGGAGGTGGGTTATGGGACAGGATTAAGAGGAGGGCCTTTGGTGCTGTGGAAGAATTGGACTATTGTTGCAGCCTGTTCATCAAAGTGTGATTTGAGTCTGTGAAGCTGGAAGAGAGGAAGAAGAAGCTGGGAATGAGGGCGAGAAATATAGGAAAAGTGTTTGGTTTGGGAAGCTATACAAGCTGAAGTGACATTTAGCAAGTCACTCCCACACGTTTTATTGCACTTTCTTATTGCTTGCCACGCTTCATTCTGTTTTTCTGGAAACCGGTGTCAGTATGGCTTGTCTCAGATCGCGTCTCTAATGGGGTCAGCTGGACAGGACTCCAAGATTCTGAAGCCGGAACATGGTTTTCCGGGAGGGACCGTGGGTTAATCTGGAACAAATAATGAGCCCAGGTCAAAGAGACAAGGCCACATGTCTGATGATTATTCACAGAGATTTCCTCCTTAGTGTTTGAGGTTGTTGCTCCCAAAACCTTCTAGAATTCCTAACCAGGCTTTAGCTTGGTTACTTGACTAAGAATATAGATGAATATAGGATAAAAATATTCTATGAATATAGAATAAAAATAAAACAAGGAAATTTGAAGTGGGATATTTATTTTGTAGGTTTGATTCTTTTTGTAAAAAAAATAATAAAAGCACTACAGAAGTAAAAAAAAGAATCCATTAAAATTATCTGAACATGAACATATCTGAAACTAAATGTGTACAAGAACATAACTGTGAGTATTGCAGATATATTTCCATAGAAATTAATAAAAACACATGCACAGCCTAATTTATTGATTTGTTTAGTAATTTATGAATAAGGTGTTTCAGTGTTCAAGGTACTCATTTTATTACTTTTTTATTTACTTATTAATGATTTATATTTTAGATGCTAATATTAGACTATCAGTAAAGGTTTCAGTGAAATTCCTTGCAGATATAGTAGGAATAAACCTTAAATTGAAATCTTATTTTGTGATCAAAGTCACATCTCTCCACATGTTGTCCATTCATATGAGCTGTGGATGATAAAGTCTTGTGCACAGATTGGGGCTGTAAATGCTTGCGTATGCTGACTGTCGGGACCTTTGATGCGGGCCGCACGGTCGCCCTGCATTTAATGGGTAAGGCAGCTCAGTGCCTGTCACCACTGGCCCTTTATTTGGCTTTGTCCTGCACTTGGGATGCCATTAACATGCCTCTCTGATACCCCTGCTTGTGTTTGTTTGAGAGATTCCAATAAGAACTGTTTGGAAACACATCAAAGATCCTTCAAGAAGTGGTTTGTTTTTTGTAATATCTTTTAATTAGGGTCCATTCTTGAAAACATACAGTAGGTGCACCACTATTTTCCTACTGAAAGGTATGGAAACTGCGCAAAAGGTTTTCTGTTCTTTAGTCACCTGCAACTTTGGAAGGATTTGGTCTTAGATTCGTTTTGGTGTGTAAGGGGAAGGTTCCAACTCTACACTAAAGTCACTTTAAACTGTGTAAACAGTCAAACCTTCTATTGACAATTGTTGCACCTCCGGCTGTATTTTCTCACAGGGCCCCCAGCGGTGATGGGGACAAAAGACCCTAAATTAAGTGACATTTTCCCCTCCCCCTTGAACTGCTGAGAGCAGGGGGCAAAAGATGGCAAACACATCCTTTTCAGATATTTGCCAGTGGTCTTTTTCATTTGATTGGTCAACAGAAAGGTGTTGTGCGGAAGTCATTGTGTGTGTCATTTTTCAAGGAACAGTTCACCCCAAAATGAACATTTGCTGAAAATGTACTCATCCTCATGTCACCCAAGATGTAGAGTTTTTATTTTCTTCATTGGAACAGATTTGTAGAATTTGAGCATTACAACACTGAATGTCGTGAATGTTCAAACAGCTGAGAAAAGCATTGCAATAAACCACATCACCAACCACCAACAAGTTCAGTTCATCAATTAACATAAATTAGCAAAAAAGGTCCTCTATTCATATTGCTTTCTCGAATAAAAAAGTCCTCTTGTCTGAATCAGGAGAGAAATATGCTCAGATCAAGCACCATTTACAAGCTGTCCAAAACAGTTCAAATATGTTGGTGAATTTTGATGTGGGAGGACAACTTCATTTTTCTAGATTTATGGACTCATATTTTGATCAGAAGTAGTGGTTTAAAGTTAATGATGGATTTGTTTCTTACAAACACACAGCGTTTCACTTCACAAGACATTGGTTACATCGTATGAATTACTTGTGGATTATTGTGATGTTTTTATCAGCTGTTTGGACTCTCATTCTGACGGCACCCATTCATTGCAAGAGGATTCATCGGTTAGCAAGTATATAATGCTAAATTTCTCCAATATGTTCTGATGAACAAACTAGCCCATGGACATTTTGGATAGCTGGAGAGTGAGTACATTATGGACAAGTTAAGTTTTGGTTGAATTATGCATTTCATGAAAAGGCTAATCTTCAGCGCAGTGGTCTTATAGCAACGGAACAATTTTTGACAACTTAAAGTCAATCAGCTAATTTGACTCATGGATTCTTTTAAATTAGACAGGTGGAGTACTTTCCAGTGCTGAAATGAGATTGAAAAGAGTCAACGGTGTGGTAGAGAGAGAGCAAAAGGGAGCGAGTCAGGAAGTGTGCTTGAGACCCCTTGTGTATTTATCTTAGCTTTTTCAAAGAGCCTCATCTAAGTGCTCAGTTCCTCTAAGCTGCAGATATCCACACAGAGGGAAGCATCATCCTTTTCCTCCTGACGTACTGTATGCCCTGGAAGCAGACTATTTAAAGCTTACATCCATACCCTGTCAGAGTTTGACGGATGGGCCTGAAAATGCTCAGCCTTTTTACTGTCCGATCCTCCCCAGTGAAAAGCTTGCTTTCAGACAGGCAGCTCAAAGGCTGCCATAACAGTGACTCGGAGATGAGTGCCCTTATCGGTTTGCAGTAATCTGATTACTCTGACATCTGTGGGACAAAAGAAACACTACTCCTGCAAAATGGTGCTTGCGGAACCCTGGCAGAACCCCAGAGAAAGGGATAATAAAATTCCTTTAGGTGGGCATCAATGTGAATGGATTGTGCCCTGACTCACGCCTACACTTTACCGGAGGCATGTGGGCAGAAAGCTTTGTTGCAGATGTTGAAAAAAAAAAGATGTTGGCAATTGGGATGTCTAGCAATTTATTGTACACTTGCAGATGCCAATGAAATGTGGGGAGAGAAGCCAAATTCAAGCACTCGATACAGTGGTGAGAGAATTATCTGTCATCCTGTATTAATAAAACTTGAACGATGCAAACTTCAGTGTCAGTACTTGAAAATAATTTAAAATTTTACATTAACTTTCCATAAACAACAGAGAATAAAGGTATACTTTTATGTGTTTATTGAAAATATAATTTAAACCTACAGATTAAAGGAATGAGTCGCAAGTGGAAGTTTTTTTTTTTTTTTTAGGTATATTCCAACTTTAAAAAATGTAATCTCCCAACATTATTTCTAATGAGTCTATTTTGAATATACATAATTCTGCACATCCTTAGTAGATAATAAGCTCATACAAAAAGTAATCACACCCTGGAAACAGAAATTTCTAAGGATCTAAAAAAACAATGTGGTTGCGAGAATGGAAAAGCTTTTAAAATCATTTCCAAAGACTTTCCAAGCAGATAGTTGGAGCAAATGCAAAACCCTTGTTACTTCATCTAGGTGTGGTTCTATCACTAAAATCCCAAACATAAGGCAGATTAAATATAGGAGGTCAAGAAGAACTAACAGCTTTGGATCTGCAGGTGTTCTTTTTGTGGTTCATGCTGATTTCTAAGAATGCATCATAAGAGAGGAGAAATTAATATACATAACTTTGATATCTACTGACAGATTGTGCCTGAACATGAGAGAAAAGTCACAAACCTATCAATATTAATAATCAGAAGTAGCTCAAAATGTTAATTTTTTAACTGAAGAAGCTAATCTCAATTGTTGTTGAAGCAGACAGGAGTTTAGTTGTTTGAGACTGTTTTTCAGACTTGATAGCAAGTAGTCACTGAGGGATTAGAGCTGCACCCACTTTTATTTGCTAAAAGTTCATTAGTCATGAACAAAAACTATACGATGCTTAAATATGAAGTATGTAATTTATTGTTGTAAATGGCATGGATTTGGGGATAAAATATATTTTTGGCCGACCAATTGAAACGTCATTATATTGCAATTCCATTTCATGACACTAAAAGGCAAAGAAATTACACACTTCACCCTTAACAGATTAGTTGTTCTTGTACATTTATATGTGAATGCATATAAAATATGAATGAACGTTTCAAGACATGCATAACTAATGAATGTGAATTAACATCTTATTATGGATGAAATCAAAATTAATTCAGGATTTCCAGGTTTCCTCTCACCACTACTTATATATATATGTAGATGTGTATTTTTTTCTGTCCATGTCCCTTTCGTCCTTGCTGTCTCGTTTCACATATTCAGTTGTCCCTGTCCTGTAGCCCCACACAGCATAAATCACAGAAGTCTGCAGGTTTGCTTCTGTTTGTGACCATTGACGGAAATCCTTTTCTCTTTCTGGTTCTTTTAACAAACCCAGCATGACCTCTGGATTCACCTTTCAACCTTCTCCTGGAATCATCTTTCAACACACTAGCTCCACCCTGGTATTAATGTCAAGGAAAACACTTTATAGCATCTTCTCTTATTGCATTAGTCGATAATCGCATTTTACTTCATGGTTGTGGAGGAATTCATTTCTATATAGTCAAATTGAACTTGAACAAAATAACTTTCATAAAGCTTTACTTTCTTTCCTTTTTTTTTTTTTTTTTTTTTTTTTTACACATTTCTAGCATTCTTCTCCATTCAGTGCTCCGTGCTTGATGGACGTTTGGTGGAAGCTCTGAAAGAGCAGGTGTTTTTTTTTTTTTTTGTGGTCTCCAATTCTTAATCAAAAGCGAGAGATTTCATTCACCCTCTTTACCACAGTAGTTCAAAGATAACTGTGTTTGTACAGTTTACTGTTAGCCTGCCTTGTTTGATGGAGTCTGTGTACTCTAAAGGTGGACTGTTGAGTGCCGAGAGGAGAGGAACCACAAAAAGACGGCAGCGAAGCTCATTTTTGCCTTTCATTCATGGGGGTTTTAAGCCTGTCCTCCATTAATGGGACTGGATCCTTTCTTCTTTTAGTCACGAGTTCAAACAAAGATTGCAGAAAGGAGTCGTACAAGGACTGCATTAATTGCTACCTGCATCACAAAAGGCTTTGCAAAATCCGGTGGTGTGGACACAGGTGTTTCAAGAGAATATAGAATGGAGATAGACAATGAAAGGGGGGATTTTTATCCGAATATGTCCAAGATCAGTTTGAGTTGCTGTGCTTATGCTCTCTTATTCCTCTGTGTCTTTCTTTTTTCTATCCTCTGTAGCTGCCAGGTCATATACAAAGGCAAACTCTTGGCCAACAGTTCAGTGAATGGTTTGTTGAGTGTGTGATGGAGAAACAAACAGAAATAGAGACAGCTGAAAATAACAGGGAGCTCAAACAACACGCATGGAGACTTTCTGCTGCTATAAACTTTCCTCAGTGTTTAGATAATTTGTTCTAGCCTGAGCCGCTGAGCCAGACTTTGTAAATGTGGAGTAGCGAGGATTGCAGAATTGAACAGTGCTTTTTTCTTTTGTGGATAAAAGCAACACGGTGTGTAACGAGGGAACTTGCTGTCAAAACTTTAAAGATGTTGTGGTGCTGCTCAGTGGGCTTTTGCAAATCAAGGCTAATTGGTATTTGAAAGGAAAGATGATCCTAGAACTGTTTCCCAATGCATTCATAAATGCTTTTGACCGAATTAGTTTTTTACTATATTGCAGCCTAATCGTTAAAAAATAAAAATAAAAACAATCACCATATTAATCCGCTTTAGACACCGGGGCAATCAGAACCAAAATAAATAAACAAATAAACAAATATTTATTCACTGAATTTATGATCTATTTATATAAATATAAATGATAGGCTTAATAATATTACGTTTATTTGCCGCAAATCAACATCTTAAGGAAATGTGATTTCAGAATCGTGAGGGATGCTTTGTTTGCCAAGTACAGTGTTTAAAAGCAGACTACTCTTGATAAGAGAGTGTGATTGAGGTCGGAAGTTAGAGGTTAGTGAGTCAGTGTTTACACGCTGGGTTAGTCACCATTCGAATACATGCAGATGAACTTTGATTAGGAAAATGCCAGGTGAAAAAGTCATCAAGACATATTGTTTGCAGGGAAGGGAGGGATAGAGTAAATAATATGTGCTGTCACTGGACAAAAGACAATGCACACTCACTATAAGGAATTTGATGGTAAGGTACATACAGTGTACTGTATCTACAGCAGCCAAGCATCTAATTCAGTGTATTAAGGTGTTAAGCTATAGGACACTAAGAAGAAATTGTGTAATCAAACCATAAAGAGCATAATCAACTGTAGTCTTATAGATAAGATGCCTTGTTTTGCTACATGACTAGAACAAGTTCTTCACTCGTGCAAGTTCTTTGCTAAGTACACATAGAACAAAGTACAACTATCACTCAATAGAGATATTTTATTTATAATGTGAAGATTTTTCTGTGTCATGCTTTTTCTGTAATAATGAAGTCTGTGTGTATGGAATACTTTCAAGGCTCTGTTTCCCCTCTGCTGATTTGCCTAATTTAAAGCGTTTTGTTCCCCCTGTCTGTCAAGTACGGACAATGACCATATGCTTGCTCTGAAGGCCACAGATTCCTTTCTCCTGCTGAGTTCAGCCGGCTTCTCCCCTGAGAGCCCTGTTAAATAAACCATGCTAAGTGGCCCTTTCAAAACTGATCTCTTATCAGCAGGCCTCTCATTTGCGAGGTGTTAAAGGTTCAGTAAGTATTTTTTCCCACTTCAGAAATGTTTAACGCTGAAAGAAATCAATAATAGATTGACTAATATATACTGTGTATAATGTTGTATTCTCACATTATTAAAACCACACAGGCAAACTCCAACAACGTTAGTACGATTTACAATTTTTAATTTACGTTTTATTTAGTTTTCGCTCTAATATTTTTTGTTATTTATAGTTTAATTTTAGGATTGTAGGTCTGAAAAAAAGTAAACATGCTAACTGATGTAATGATGGTCCACATAATGGCCGACTAGCTAAATATTGCACACTTAATCATGGTAATCCACCTATTTTTAGATGCTTTAGGCCAAGCATAGGTGAAAGTTTGGTGTACGATCAATCTAAAAATGGGGCCATAATGATTATTATAATATGATACAACATGTACCCAGTAATCCTAAAAAGATTGCTGGGAAGGTAGCCATAGTTGCAATTAGTAGTAGGATTAACTAGGGCCCTATGATTTCCGCAATGCGGAAAAAACAGGTGGAATAGCCGATTCCAGTCATAAAAACAGAATTTGCTGTATAACGTGAAATGTATGATGAATTAATCAAAAGAAGGTCATTTCACTTTAATCATATTGGGATATTGACTAGTACCTGGAATTTGTAAGCCACAGAAATACTATTTAAAAATGAATCCTGCCTGTTCCCACATGTATCTGTTTTAATTAATTTTTATTTACATTATTTTAACTCTGTAAAAACGTTTTTTTTTTTTTTTAAGAAATAATCACACATTTCTTCCATGTAGTAATACTATTCTTTTGTTTGTTTTCATTTCATTAAAAGATAAATTAAATTAATGTTTTATGCCTTCATTTGATAACCAGAAAAATTGAAATAACACAGAATTTCTGAGGAAAACTAATTTGTAAGGCTATTGTAAAAAATACATTTGAATAAATTAAGCTGTTTTTATGCATTCAAATAATAAGACAGCTTAAACAAAAAATTTGTCAACAATGAAACAGAATGTGTGAAAAAACAAAACACTTCACAGGGCCCTAAACATGTTATTTTTGTTAAACTTTTAATAATTTGATGTTCAATTGTATGAGTTTTAATCAATTAGACATGCTTTTTTTTATTTATATTTGTATTTATTTATATAAATTTAATTGAACCATTACAAAGTAGACAAAAAAACAAACAAACAAACAAACAAACAAAAAAACGGAATCTAGAAAAAAAGGGATTTGGAAAAAAATAAAATGGGATTTGAGAAAAGTACAACAGATTCCATAGGGCTGTAGATTAACGTATACCACTTGTGCTTGATGCCAGAAGTTTCTGCACTATTTTTTTCCCATCACACCGCAGTCATGCACTATTTTATTTCTGTCCCACCGCAGTCAAAAACTAAGTGGAAATTGAATGTAGTATTTCAATATTGGCAGTTACAACAGAGAAATATTGCTTTTATATCCACACCAATACGTGGCTGTATAACCATCAAGACCTCTGTAGATGTAGTTTTTTAAGATGACCAAAAATGCACCTTTAAACCAACACGAGGCATGAGTATTGAGACCTGGCTATCCCTAACTAGAGACAGTCTACCTTTTGCGCTTGGAGCTGAACCACTCCAGTTGACCTTGATAACTCACTCATTTCCCCACTACTGCTATTCATTACTCATTATGGTCTCAACATCGACAACTGTGCTGTTAATGGAATGTCTACCCGTTAGCTCAGCTTCTTGGCTCTGTTCCGACCACAATCCACTGTTAGCCTCCATGTGGCAGGAAATGCTAACTGATTGGAGTCCAACTTAGCTACCTAAACCACGTACACACACTCGGCGCATGCTGCGGTAGCCGCCCTTCCCACCAGTTGCCTGGTAACCCTGGAAAATGTCAATGCAACAGACCCCGCTAGGCACTGTTAACCTCTGTTGCCAAATATGCTACTTTTGACAGCTCTTATCCGCAACCGATCCAGGAAACAGAGCTTTCGTGGAGCTGGTCTGAGGAAGACCTCGGCTCACCCCTTGCGGTCAGAATAAAGGAAAAAAGGAAGCCGGCTGGTTGTACATCTGGTGTCAATCACTAGATCCAACCAGAGCTGGTACAAGTCCAAGTTCAGTGTGCAATAGGCTGGTGGTTAACTGGAAGTAATGGAAAGCAGACTTCTCCAACATATGGTCTCTATAATTGACAAGGCATGTCAGGAGATTTTGCATTTCCAACGAATGACAAAAAGCTTGGTGCACCTGTCACATCATTAGTAAATAATAAAAAAAAAAGATTCAATTATAACCTTATGTGGGCTGTAGTAAAACAGCTGGTTTTCATTTCAGTCAACCATCTCCAGTCTTTCTACCCTGTCGCGAACATTTCTTTTTCATGTCCAGAAGTGAATTATGTGGTTTGTTGGTAATAATTGTACCTTGTTACTCTAAACGGACCACTTCAGTCATGAAAAGTCTAAGATTATGATACATCCTTAAAGGAATAATCCGGGTTTCATTCAAGTTTAATCATTTAAGGCCAAAAAGGTGTAACAAATGGATGGAAATGTGGATTTGTCACGTTGACCAACATAAACTTGGTTTGGTTTGAAAGTGACTTCTGTGTTGTGGCTCATATATTGCTACACTCTTTTTTTGCATATTTAACCCAAATTTGCCCATACTTTAATGCTGAATTACTACAAAAAATGACTTAAAATCATCCGTTTTATTTTTTAAAAGGAGTAAAACTAAGAATGGCAGATATTTAGGCCAAAGATAAAAATCTTTGTTTAAATTTTTTAATAACAAAGATAAAAGAATGACAAAGATACACATTAGAAATACACATAATATACAAATAAAACAAACAGTGCTTTATTTTCAGGTACAATACTTGTATTTAGCAGGAGCATTCAAGAAATGTATTGAACAAATATAAAAATAAAACACTAAATGAACTGATTACTAAAGTAACTACATTAAATTTCTTAAGTCAAGAGCAGGGAGTGATTTTTCTCTGTGTTTTGTTGTTTTGTTAACATAAATAGTTCACCCAGAAAAAAAAATTCTGTCAGCCGTCTGTCAATTCTGTCATAGTGTTTTATTTTTATACCATGATTCGGGTGAGCTGTAAGGCAAAGCTCTCGATTTACCGGTCACTCTACGTTCCTACTCTCACCTATGGTCATGAGCTGTGGGTCATGACCGAAAGGACAAGATCCCGGATACAGGCGGCCGAAATGAGCTTTCTCCGTCGGGTGGCTGGGCGCTCCCTTAGAGATAGGGTGAGAAGCTCGGTCACTCGTGAGGAGCTCAGAGTAGAGCCGTTGCTCCTCCACATCGAGAGAAGCCAGCTGAGGTGGCTCGGGCATCTATTTCGGATGCCTCCTGGACGCCTTCCCAGGGAGGTGTTCCAGGCACGTCTCACCGGGAGGAGGCCCCGGGGAAGACCTAGGACACGCTGGAGGGACTATGTCTCCCGGCTGGCCTGGGAACGTCTCGGGGTCCCCCCGGAAGAGCTGGAAGAAGTGGCTAGGGAGAGGGAAGTCTGGGCGTCTCTGCTTAGACTGTTGCCCCCGCGACCCGGCCCCGGAAAGCGGAAGATGATGGATGGATGGATGGATGGATTCGGGTGTATGTGGCGCTCAGAAAAAGCACAGGTCAGACCAGCGTGCGAATGAAACATTTAAAAGCACGTGCAGATAACAAGAGAGTAACTCTAGCGCTGAGTTAACACTGCTGTGAATGTGTGTGGCGTTGTACAGTATATGACAGAGGCGCCAGAACTGCAGCTGAATGTGCGCTGTAGCATGAAACTATGATATATCTTCAAAAGAGATCGTGGAGACTTTTTATATCGTCCGCGATCAAAAATTGTCATATCAGAACAATAAGGTTACGTTGAGTCGTTTTAATTGAATGGGACCAATTTTAGAGCATTTAAAAACATAAACATAAAACTTATATTTATATAAAAGCAATTATTTTAATTATTTCGTTAAAATGTGTGTATTATTTAAGCTATAAGGCTGATTAAATGATCCTTTCATGGTGTTCTATTGTTATGAACACTAAAATCAAGGTACCACACATGTTGTTTAAGTCTTGTGGCTATACTATTGAAACAGTGAGGATTTTAATGCTTACAACTTGTCTTCATTCACTTTCATTATAACCCAGACTTTGGTAGAGAAACATTTTTATGGTAATTGTCATTGACACAAACAGCTTAACTTGTACTAAACCAGGAATATTCCTTTAAAAGCCTGTTTAAGGTGTCAGGAAACAATAAAACGCCTGCAGCGGCTCTGGCAGATGCCTTGAGTTGCAAAGAAACTTCTTTCCAGTGGCTTAGTCTGGAGGGAGATATTGCAGAATAATAAATAGCCGGAGAAACGCTTTGCTCATGTTCACAGAAAGCTCTGTCTTTCTCCTGGGTCTCTCGACTCCTCATATCTGAACTCGAGCATATCTTCAAACGGCGTGGCCCCCGGCCAGATAAGAGAAGACAGGATGTGGAATGTTACAGATTTGTCCCCCTTCTCCTTTTGTTTCCACTTTGTTTTTGAATTCTTACTTAGATTCTTTGAGAGGAGCCTTGTGTGTCGTCCTTCTCTTCTCTTCTCTTCTCTTCTCTTCTCTTCTCTTCTCTTCTCTTCTCTTCTCTTCTCTTCTCTTCTCTTCTCTTCTCTTCTCTTCTCTTCTGTCTCAGAGCTCTGGGAGGATGTGACCCTGCCGGCTGATGTCATTACACTGTGGTGGACTGATGGGCTGTTGAGATAGACTAAGTGGGCTGCTCTCATCTTCATTCCCACAAATGATTTTACAGCTGCCGCTATGGTTTTAATCTCTTAAATGGTGAAGATATTGCCAGTACAAGAATAACTCTCACAGTACACTCTTTTGCACCTTAATTTTCCAGGTTCATTACAAGCTAAGTTCAATCAACAGCACGTTTGACATAATATTGACTACTACAAAATAAAATTGTCCCTTGTTCTCTTCAAAAATTGAGGTAAATAGCTAAGTCAAGATTTTTTAATTGAAGTATTCTGTTCCAAAACATGATTTATGCTATCATTATGCTTCTCTCTCTACCATTACCAAACACTGAAAACAACCCCCAGACTTTGTGCTTATACAGCCAGGGTGGAATTATGATTTCCTTCCCTTTATTGCTGTTTGATTATGGGAACAGAAAGGCTACCTCACTGCAATAATAAAGCCTCATTAGCAAAGACAAGCACACATTATGCTAATGGAATTAGCTATTAGCTGTAATTTAAGATGTAAGGTGTTGAAAAGAGTTGAACTTTGTCTTTTCCTGTTAGACTTTGTGTTAGATCTGTTTTTAAAAGAGAAAATGTGGTTCTATACATCTGAACACAAGGTTTTTTTGGCACCGTTTGGAGGTAGGCAGTGAACATGGCCGACCGGGATGTCCTGAATAGCATTTTGGACATATTTGAGATGATGTGTGATGGATAAAGGTGGGACAGCAATTTGCTGCAGCCACAAAATAGGATTAGGACATCTAGTAAGACTGAGTTTTATGTATATATATATATAAGATAAGGCTCTAAGTCTTCCAGAAAGACAGTATCATAATTCAGAATTGCACCCAGGTAATTGTACCTTTAGTTTTTTTTTTTTTTTTTACACTATATTAGTCTTTGATAGAAGCAGCTGTCAAACGATGTTTTATTCTGTAACAGGATGTTATAAGCATCTCAGAGAAATGACAGCTCTGTCTCCATGGATATGAACTTATCCTTCCCTGCTAACATCCCTTCAGATTCACAAAGCTGTCTGCAGAACAATGAGGTGAGCGACGACTGCTCTTATAAGCTGTGACGGCCATGAAGGTTTTTAGACCCACCACCGTTCCTTACTGTGTGGTCCGTCTGACCCTTTCCTCTCCCTGTAAAAAAGCAACCCAGTGCTGTTGGAATAAGCTATTAACTTAAAGTCCTCTTAAAATGTTAACTTCTAACTAGTAATGACATGAATCACAACAGTAGTTTGAGCTTTTACTTCAGACAATTTAGTGGATAACAAAGAAGGTCCCCAATTATTTATTATTTATTCTGTCAGTTCAGAATTAATATATACAGTGTGGGATATCAGATGTATATCAGATTAGTAATTATTTATTTATATCACAATAATAATCATAATAATCATAGTTAGTAATTAATAATTAATAATTATTTTAATTTATTTAGTTTATATTGATATACATTATATATTGGTACGGATGCGCATATTATTGGTTATTGGCTAATAATAATAATAATAATAATAATAGTTATTACTATTAATTAACAAATGTTATATCCATTGATGATAAGTTAAGTAGTTTTTGTTTTAGCAATGTGTGATTATGTTGGTTATCACCCAATATTAAATACATTATTATTATTATTATTTTTAATAATGCACATTGTCATTTTGTGAGGCTTAAATTCACTTGTACTGCAGCATTTATATTGATTTTGCAGATTTAGACAAAATAGCATTGGATTTTAA
Organism: Carassius gibelio; assembly: GCF_023724105.1. Taxonomy (NCBI): domain Eukaryota; kingdom Metazoa; phylum Chordata; class Actinopteri; order Cypriniformes; family Cyprinidae; genus Carassius; species Carassius gibelio. The sequence goes on from NC_068418.1 coordinate 16,052,527, forward strand.
TATCAGCTATTTATTAATCATAATAGTAATGGCTTAGCGCTGCCAGCCAGTATCAAAATATGTAAATTGTACCTTCCCCTTCCTCATGCAGTCTTGATCGTCTCTGTTGCTGGTGAACTTTGACAGGGAAAGGCCAGAAGCCTTTGGGCCTTGCTGTTGAGATCAGATTCAGCCATCAGGGCTGGAAAAGGGGGACGACTTCATCTTCCTGCCTGTAATTGGATCACAGCGGTCACTCGCAGTCGAGAGAGAATAGCAAGCCTGCATACACCACGCTATCACACAATGGATGAATGCAACTGTATCTCTCCTGGCCGGCCCTGGGAGGAGACGAGCGCAGAAAGGGCTTGAAATGGAAACGCTGGGCAAATGTTGGGTGGGGGCTGGAAGTGATGCGAATGGCCCCGTTGGGAGTCCTTACACCTTTTCATAGTTGTGGTGTCTGACTATCAAAAAAGAAAAAAGAAAAAAGAGAAAGGGAGAGTGTTTACCTCCACTTATTTCATTTAGGGCGGGCGTACACGATGCGAATTCGGATGGTCGGAAAATCTTATGTCCACGCACACGGCACGAGTGAGTTTATCTGAAAATCATACGGACGAGATGATATACGACACGATTTTACAACCTGCGAATTCCAGAAGCAATCGCACGAAGTTGATAGACGCGTTCGACTGCACGCATAGAAGGATCACTGTATGACATCAAAGTACCGCGAGAGCGATACGAGAGCATCATAATCCAATGCATTCGAATCGCTCTCGCGGTACTTTGATGTCATACAGGTGATAATTTTGTGCAGGGCTGCTTCAAGTGGAACACGCCTAATATAACTGCTCTCCCTCTCTCATAACTGCATATAAAATATCGATACGAGCCGTGACTGTTTCCTACACGTACAGGTTATTTTTCAGCAATAGGAAACCGGGACGTTTGGTTACCCTGTGTGTGTGTGTTCTTGTATATGGTTTATACATATCTGAAATAGGTATTACAATGTAAACATGGTTTGTGAGGACAATTCCTTTGCCCTGGTAAACCAAATGGCTTAAAAAAAAATACCATAGGCCTACGGTGTTTAATAGAAATTTTATACATATACATGCATGTTCCTGTCAGACTTCAGTGAGTTTATCCTCCTGGTCCATTCGCCGTGGCGCTGCCGTCTTCGTCTTTCTTCTTCTGTGGTTTTCCTAGTTCGTGATTGGTCAACTTCAGATAGATCAACAAATCGGCTCGTTCAACCGCACAAATGGCACGAATTCAAACCGATAGCTCACAAACTTTTTAAACATGTTTAAAAATGATCGGGAGGTCGGGAAGTGCTCGTAAGCCACTCTGCTCGGCTCGTAATTCATCGCAAATGATACGAGCCGCGACCATACGAGAATACGCGATTTCCACACGATTGAAAAAAAATCGCATGCGAACTCGTACGACAGCAAAAATCGCACCGTGTACGCCCGCCTTTAGCAGATGTGCAGAAAGCTGGTGCTTCCCATTGAATTGTGGGATAGATAGTTTGACACGGGTCAATTTGAACAAAGTTATCACATCCCCCTCTTCTCTGCTTTCACACTAACATCTCTCTGGAATGGTAAATAAAATATGATTACTATGCCCGTTGTGTCCTAAAAATGCAATGCAAAATGTTGAAGGTATGTAATCCAGTTTTAAAATCATTTTAAATCCTAACCGTCGGTCGGCTCTAACAGGTGTTTGGATGTTGGAGTTTTTCCATGCTAGCCAGTACAATGCCGTCCTTATTTGCTGAATACCTGTGTCAGATTGACTCTACAGTCACTTCTTCAGAACAATGAACTCCTTTCTCATTACTCGGCCTCCCTGTACTCCCCTGTCCCGCTGGTATTTCCCTCACTTTTCTCTTGAAAGGGAAAATCTAGTGTGTTTTTGTGCGAGAAGATTCATCCGTTCTCTATAAGTTGTGAAAGTGCAGACCTTTTTACTTCCAAGTACAAATTTCTTTTCTTCTCCTAAATCAAAGTGGATGATGTGCCAAAGTAGAACAGAATTTCCTTCTCTCTCATATATAAGATGAATCATATTATACATTTAAACCCATAAACACATAATAATAGGGGGGTTGTTACTTCTTTGACTCACTATATGACTGAGAGAGGGTAGAATTTTCCCAGTGCCAAAGACTTTTATAATTTATGTAGCATCTGATTCACTTCAACATTTTCTACCCTGAATAATTAGTGCTGAAATGTATGCTCGCTCAGGCCATAACTGGCTCCAGCTCTGCATTATTAAACTGATTTATTTTAGCAGACTGCCTCCCATTGATCTTGCCTTAATAAAACTAATGGAATTGGGAGGACATATTCTGGAAGCTTTGACTTTACTTTTTATGAATAACACAGATTTGTCCTCACTTGAGGCAAGGATACACTTAAAAAAATGTGTAAATAAAAAATAAAAAATCCAAGATTTAAGTTTATTCCAATTCTAATTATTTAAATAATATTTATGCATTAAATGACATGACTTTTCAGTCTTAAGAAGCTTTGCAGTTTTGCTTCTCAAGTAAAATATCTTTTAAAATTACTGGAAAATAAGACAAAAATAGTTAATTAAAATATTGATTTTATTATGATCATTATTTAATATTATTTTATTATTTTTGCAGTGCATTTATTCTATTTCTTATAGTTAACTTAACAACAACATATTTTTTAAATTAGTTGAAATGAAATAAATGTTTCATTTTTTATATTTATTTTAGCTAGTTGCAAGGAAACGTGTCATTTTATAATGCAGTTTATGTTGATGTACTAAAGTAACAAATATATTTTATTGAAATAAAAATGTGTAAGTACTATATTGTAAAATGATGAAACACAACAAAATTTAAAAAAAGTGTAACTAAAATGAATGCAAAATATTAATATGAAGTGTAATAGATGATTGTAAAATAACACTGACTGAAATCCAGGGCGCTCTGTCACCATGTGAACTAAGGTTGGCATGATTGATGGTATATTCCTGCATGTATAGTTTCCACAGGAAATCAATTAGGCCGAGGCCTTGACCCGTGCGAGAGCGTTTTGACAGGCTTCTGCTTTTCTTCGGAGATTTGCCCAAACCATCTGTGAGATGTTTCAACAGGTATTGCACAAAGCCCCTTGTTGAGGTTGCCGCTGCAAGTTCTTTCACGTTTCCCTTTTTTGTCTCTGTTATGCCAGTGTAAACTTTGCATGTTGCAGTGCTTGCCAGTTCTTTCCATGGAGGAATTTTTTTTTTTTTTTGAAGTGCCACAAGTGAACAAGTAACAGTTGCTGCAGATACCATAGACGCTGACTTGTGTAAAAGCATTAACCGAAGTGATAAAAACATCTACGTTTTCTTAAAAACAGCCCTTTCTAGATTCAGTAGAAGATTTGTGATACAATCAAAAAAAATTTATTTTTTTAAATTGTTCACCACTTTTTTAGTATCTGGAATAGTTGCGAGTCAGATTCACTCTTTAAATACCAACATTAGCACCACATTGTTTGGGATTGCAAGTAAAACTTTTACTGTAATTTAACAGTTATTTAACAGTAAATTTGAATTAGTCTCAATGTTATTTTGCTGCATTTTAGTGCTGCATTCATTTGGACTAATGTTTCTTTGTTTCTTTGTTCTGGGTGGTCTATAGCATCAAAGAATATCAATACATCACGGGGAAAAAAGAAGTGAGTTGGTGAACAATGGTGTCTTTTACAGCACCACTTCCTTTGTTTTGGCAGTGGATAGCAGACTAAGTGTCTGTCTGGGTTTTATTTTTGCATTATGTCATCCCATTGTTTGTTTGCTGAATAATTGAAAATGTTAGTGCAATCTCAGAATGCTGTTGTCCTGGAGTGACCCATATTTGTTGGTCATGTGACCTGCAGCTGAATTTCTGAATGGCTGGGCAGAAACAGAGGCTATACTGTAAGGGTGTGAAAGCATGTGTGCCATGTGTGACTTTATTGTCTGGAGTTTTATTTAGAACTAACCATGGTTATATGTTGTGCCGAATGTGTCAAAAGAGAGTGATTTTCATTAAGAGTATTTTTAAAATTACAGTACAGTAAAATGTTATTACTGTATTTAAATTACTGTATAATAACAATTCGATATTTAATTAGATATTTGTAATAATATTTAATATATATACTTACATACCTTTTTGGGGCTTAGGTGCGTAAAAAGTAGATATTACTGTTTGTTTGTTACATTTCGTTTCTTATGAGACTTTATTTTCGTATTATTGAAATACTATTATACTTTTTACAAATATTTTGGATTTCCTTTTTGTTCAAACTTTCCATTTTAATTTTAATTTGGAGTTTTTTTTTTATATTAAAAAACAATATTTATTTTAGATGACATTTATTTTATTTTAAGTAAATATTTTAATTATTTAGTTTAGTTTTAGATTTAGATTTAGTTTAGTTTTAGAATTAATTATTTAATTTAGTTTTAGATTAGTCCCTTCCTTAAGTTAGAGCCCCCTTCTTTGTCCCTCTGCTTCTTTTCCTTACACTTTGCATTTGTTTCCTGTGCACTGGGAGGATTGTTTGACTGAATGAGTATGGCAATATGGGACTCATTAGAGACATAAGGAGATTATAGGCCTCTGTTCTCGTGACTGGGGTCAAAGGGCACATTTGAAGTTAGGGGTGTCAGGTTGTGTGTGAATACTCATTCAGACACCCAGTGTGCAGTTGTGCAAAAGTAAGGAATAAGAGTATAGGAAATAGCTAGGTAATTTTGAATAATTAAAACAATACATCTTTCAGCGTATCGCATGTTTTCAGTACAACCTGCTATTCTTTGCTTTTGTTCTTTCGACTTGTGAGAGGAAATGAGGCAAGCGTTGGAACCTGGTGTTTTGTAGACGTGACTCGGAAATAAAGCACATGAACACTGGACCAACCTCAACTTTATTTGGATTGTGCCATTGTGGTGCTTTACATCAACGTAACACTCTTTATTGTGAATATGACTAATGATACATAAGACTGCAGCTGAGATTTAGTTCATTTTCATCTCAGATAGTTCAAGGGCTGTTTTACCTTCTAAGATATGACAAATTCAAGTTTCCTGAAATCACCATGGTTACTAAACTGCTAAGATTCTTGATTTATGATGTTTTTGTAATACAGTATGTCCCCAGGCTATCAAATCTTACACTTACAAGCATATGGTTATAAGAACTTGATAACAAACAGACAGACTCAGCAATTTGTGACTTTGAACGTATCACTTTCTAGCTCCTATCCAAGAATAAAGCGATTGCTTCAGGAAACTGTCTCCCATATCAAAAGGCCACAGTAAAAGCTATAATATATTGAACTGTCTAGACTGTCTAATCTTAGATATGCTGACATAAATGCTACATTTATACTGTTGATAACAATTATTATAATTTGTTTTTCAATTTCAATTAAATCACTGGTTCAATTAACAGTTAATCTTTAAATTTTGCAAAAATCATTTTGGCTTATATACAGTCTCTGCAGATGTCATGTAACCGGAGACCCACCTCATTTGATCCATTTCAGAAATGATATTGGACTCAAAGGTGTTCCTGGAAGTCAATGCTGATCTTGAGAGATTACTTTAATAAATAACAGCTATCCAAAGGAGGATTACAGATCTTTACAAACATCAGAGTCTCATCGGTTTTTTTCCCAGTCGATGTCGATATTCCGGTGACAGATGAATGGAAATTTTATGAACCTATGTGAGAGTAATAGGAGTGGAATGTCCATTCCTCAGGGTGGCTCGAGGCTCATTCAAAGAGGTAGAGATAAAGCGCTGATGTGGACGAGTGTTTAGACTGTGACAGATTCAAATGACTCACTCATGATTTATGAAAACACAGATGAATTGCCCGTCAGCCATGCAAACATAACCCTGCTCCCTCAGTGAACTCATACAGTCGGTTGCAACCTCAGACTTTTATTCAGCAAGATGAAATTAATTGATCAAGATATTTATTATGTTAGAAATTGTAATGTTATATTTTCATTACACTAGAATTATATTTATAACTCAACTGTTTTCACAGTAATAACAAAATGTTTATTAAGAAGCCAATCAAAATGATTTCTGAAGGATCATGTGTCACTGAAAGTGTAGTAACGCCTTCATCGCAGGAATAAATTACATATTAATATACTGTAGAACAAGTTGCTTTAAAATGTAATAATGTTTCTTACATTAGAAAAAAAAACGTTCCCATTGTAGTAAACTGTTAGTTTATAAGGGAGCAGGAAGTGTTTTTTTCCCCTTCCAACAAAAAAAGGAAGACTTGTGGGTCTGCTGTTGTTATAATTTCATTAGTTCAGCTGTTAAAAGCAAAATACGGTTTTGATTTAGGGCTTCCTGAGTTTAGAGACTCAGAAGCACAGCATTAATCATTTGATTCACTTCGGTTTAAACCCGCTAAACCATTACCGTGAAAAGAAGTTGCCTTTGGCTACAATAAAAAAAAAATACTTTGATATATTGTTTTTGTTTTTCAGAGCTTTCATGAGCCACAGTAAATTTAAGGTTATACTTTTCCAACATGAGATGTTGCACAATAGAATCCTGCAAGTACATGTTGTTCATCTTACAACTTAGCCGGTTTGCCAGTAATTATCTTTTGAGTTGAGAATAAAAGACTCTCTTCACATCTTTCTTTCATAAAAATTACCTTAGTATTGTTATGTTTTATTTTGTTCTTTTTGGACATTTTCTTTGAAAGTTTATGGGTATGGAAGTCACCCAGTACCTAGTCTTGCGTAGACCTTCAGACTGAAGGTCTGGAATTCATGGCAGCTTTCATTGGCCAAGGCCCGCCCATGAGGGTGTTTGACTGACATGTTAAACAACCAATCACAGTTTGTTTCGTTCATCATCACGTTTCGAGTTCATCATTCAGGTTTGTGGAAATGTCACCACAATAATAGACTGGTATGTAAAACTCTCCTGGCATATTTTAAAGATTTCTATGCTGCAAACTTTAAATATTTCACATACTTTTGAAAATCCAGCGTTTAGTTGATCCTGATAAACGTTCATCGACACAGTTGTAAACATGACATTAGCCAACAGTCCGTGGGGGGGATGTCTGAGGCTGAGACTACCCATTACCATGGTGTATTTTAAGGAACAGTACCATAGTACTTTTTGCAGGCATTTTTATAGTATTTTTAAGATAAATAACTAACATCTCTGACATTTAGTGGTTAATTTTGGTTCAAAATCATATGTGTAATATGGTAAGTGTGTCTGAAGAAGTTGACGGGACAGGGCTAAAGGTGACTCTGATAGGGGTGTAAAAGGGGCACCAGAGGTGTTAGGCTGAGTTCGGAACAGCTGGAGTGAACTGGAACACATGGCTCCTTTTGATGGATCACAGCAGCAGGGCAGTCTTAGACCATTTATTTATTTTCATTGCTCTGTCCTCAAGAGAGGTACAGCAGCTGCTGTTTGGAAACGGTAGATTAGGATATGAAACACGCAAAGGGCATTAATGTGTATTTCACGTTTGAATATCCTCATGGGTTTCCTGTAAATTAATTTACGCTAAGCCCCATACATCATTCCATTTTTAGCGTTATGGATCGTGACTAATTCTATGTTTTGAGACCGTCTCAGAATGTTGCATAGAATGGATTATTATAGCAAATACAATTGGATCATTCAACTTCATGTTTGTTATGATTGTTTGGACCGTAATTATCTGGTTATCTGGTTATGTGATCAGCTTCCTCACTGCAGGCCTGCCATTGATACCATTATTGACGAGTCACTTGATACCGCTCCATTTGATCAGGATGCTGTGCATCAATATGTTTTATCTTCACTTCACACAGACCTGCACAGTCTGCTAGAGCAGAACGGTGCTTTAAAAAAAAAAAAAAAAATTCATTTGGTTTGGTTCTTGCATGTTCTTTTTTTTTCCACCAATTTGAAGAGAATGCCATATTAAAGTACCGTACAAAGTTTATTGTACTACTTACTCAGCAGTGCCGCAATACAGCTGTTGAATCTATAGTGTAAAAGAAATAGCATGACCAGTGTAGAATAAGCTGTGTTCATTTATACTTCTGCGTCATTGTCCGTGGACACTGCTAGTCCGCAGTGTCCATGTGCATGTTGTTGGTGTAACCTGCAGTACTACGACAAAAGCCGAAGAAGAAGCGGCTCGTTGGAGAAACATTATAGACATGACGGCAGCAAACAACCCTCTACATTGCGAGTAAATCACTCGCATATGCGACTAAATTTTACTCTGGGCGACTAAATTATGTCTATTGTTAGCCATTGGCTAATAAATTCTTAGATTTTACTCGCCAGTGTGTGTGTTCAAGGCTATTATAAGATTAGCACATTTTCACTCGCTGAACACTGACTGAGCGTTTCAGAGTTCTCTCTCCATCAAGCGATCTGTACTTTTCAGTTCATCTCAATGGACGCACAGCGCACCTGTATTTGCCGAACTGTAAACTCTGTGTGAAGGCACACGACTCTCCTTCGCTTTACTGAAAGCACTGTTTCTCACACATGCAAAGAGAGAGAGCGAAAGACTTACCAAGCTGAATTGACATGCTATATGTAAACTATATTATTTGTTGTATTTTCCTGTCAAAATAATGGAGTTCATTTAGAATTGTAAAACTTTCTTAAACAATCAGAAGATAAGCCGGTTTCTCCGGTAGTGGGCGGAGCTAATGCGCAAATGGCAATTTCTTTGGCTGGCGCTTGTCTATTACCATCCCTATTTTGATGTCAGCAAATCAGTTAGACCGAACGCAGACAACGTGATTAATATTCATGAACCCAGCAGCTCATCAATTTGTAGTGCATTGTATATTAGTATGGTAGTAGAATTAGTAGTAGTATTATCTTTTAATAATAATTAATATGATCTATTACCTTTTTTTCTTTTTTTTTTTACAGAAACCCTCAATGACCAAAAATATCTTAAGCATCACCACCAGTCTTAAGTGACAAATATGCATTCATACATGGTTATTAAGTTTTAGTTCTAATCACTAAAGTTCCATAATATAATGCCATAATATAGTACCATAATATAATGCTTGACTGACTGATTAAAAAGCTAAGATTTAAGAAGCTGTGCCATTTTACAAAGATAAGCTGATTGGAATCATGTGTGTGTGTGTGTGTGTGTGTGTGTGTAAAGTAGTATATCAGTCTGGCGAGTAAACTAAACATTTTACTAGCCAATGGCGATTATATTGCCAAGGTGTGCCTAGAGGATTGGCAAATAAATATCAAATCATTAAATTATTATATAATACCTACAAATGGAGACAACAACGGCACAGGAGAAGATGGCATTCTTTCCGTCTTCACAAGGACTTGTATCATGGCAGATCAACACTGTTTGTTGCGGAAAACTAGTGATGTATAATGCTGTGTAGTATAATAAATAGAGCCCGACCGATATATCGGCCGGCCGATATTATCGGCCGATATGAGCTTATTGCATTTAAATCGGCATCGGCGTTTATAACGGCCGATGAATGATGAGAAACAGTCTCATGCTTTACTCATGTTATGAGTGTTGCATAGTTTACCCACCAGAGGGAGCTCTGCAGCTCCAGAGTTGACAACAGCGCCAGAAATCCACTAGCGAAGAAAGCGATCAGCCAAGCCAGCCACGGAGATTTTTTTTTCTGTTTTGACGGTGAGTCTGTCGTTCTTCATGTGAAATGATTTAGTTCATACACTGTATATACAATGATGTGGTAGTTCTAGCTAACGGTCCTATCATTATCACTTATAAATATTCTGTAACATCACTTACAGCCGCTTAATGCATTGCTATATTAGATTAGCCACAGAGCTAATACCATGTTTATCAGTGGAAGAGTGCGAACGTTAATAAGAGGTCAAACTATAACGTTATCGTTTAACTTATTCTAAATATATCTGCAGTGTTTCCCACATAATGACCGGGTAACTGTGGCAGGGGGGCAATGACTAGAAGTTATGTTCAGCGTGCCTCGAAAAAACAACAGCTGTTATGTTATTGAATGAATTCATTAAAAATAGGTCATTGCACTTACATCAAATCACAATATGGACGAATATCTGTAAGTATTAAGCCGGAATAGTCTTTTTAAATATGAATCCTGCATGTTCTGCGTGTCTCTGTTAATGAATGGCGCAGAAGCGCCTCTTCATTCATTAAACACACGTAAGCGCATTAAGCTCGCGGTGAATTCAGCGTCTGCTGTCTCACTAAATAATCACGTGAACACATGAACAACATCTCCAGAACTGCTCTGACAGTCACTTCATGAGCATTTGACCGTTTGATTTAAGTAAAAGCAGCATCACATCACATACACAGAATTGTAAATGTACGCCAACCCGTCAAAATAAAAGTCCAGTTAAAGACTGTTGTTCAGCAGAATGTACAAAAGCCTATCATAGACTCGATTACTAAAATATTCGATAGCTACAGCCTTATGTTATTCTAACGCTAATATAGCTTCCTTTTTAGCAGGCCCCTTAAATGCTTGCTATTAACTTGATTGAAGGTGGTTCTTCTCAAAATTGACAGCGGTGTGTTCATGACACTAACGTTAACCATTCAACTTCGACTAGATGCGTCAGAAATGATTAACCAGATAGGACATGTAAATAAATGTGAGCTGAACAAGCGCTTTTTTTATTTTATTTATTTTTATTTTTTACAGATTGTTTCAAAGCAGCTTTAAAGACATAACAGGAAAATGTTGTAATATTGTTAAATAGAAGTAGGTAATAGGTAATACCTATTGGTTGACAAATAAAATATATATATATTTCTCATTTTTGCCTATGTAGGAGATCCCTGTTTATTATAATTCTAATTCTAATGATGACACGAGTAATGATACATGGTGATATTATTAATACACATGCTTATTCTTTCTCTGTCTCTTTCTGCCCTACAGATGGCTGAAAAAGGGCATGCTGTAGCAGCAAAGTGTGGGACTACTTCTGCAAATACTTTAACTTTAGTATTATAATTTATTTACAGAACACACACAGACTGTTAAAACCAGCTTCAACTGGAAGAAAGTAAAAGTGTTAAATGTTTAAAATCAGGCTGTTTTTTTTATCATTAAAAAATATATACTTTTGATGTGCAATTGTTTAGTCATTGAGACTATAATCTAAGGCTTTTTTTTTTTTTTACATAATCTCTTCTGGAAAATGGTTTATACAGCCCACATACATAGAACAGGCAGATATTTTGCTATTGAATGTTGTGTAAGTGCAGTATATAGGAAATGGGTCTAATATCCAGTTTATTTTCAAAATCAAAATATCGGCTTATAAATCGGCTCTTTTCGAGTTAATATCGGCATCGGCATCGGCCCCCAAAAAACCATATCGGTCGGGCTCTAATAATAAATGATAAGATCTTTGAATTGTATTTATTTTATATAAGTAGGTGTAACATTACAATATATTAAAGTGCACATAAACACACACAAAACTCAATTACATATGGAAGAAGGGGTTCTTGCAGACCAATCACAGTGCTTGCAGTCTGCGTAGATTTGACGTACTGTTAGATTTTTGGAGAAGTGCACATCAGGCTACGCCGTACTACACACAGAAGTCGCAGAAATATAAATCAGTCTTAACAAACTGCTTTTTTTTGGGAATCAGATATATTGTATATACTGAAAGAATCATTAATGGACCCACTTAGCTAAATCTTGCCCTTTAATTGTAAAATTCTTTACAAATCCCATGCTGCAGAGCAGTGCTGCAGAAAATGCACTTTTCTTCTGTAGACTCATCTTCCATTAAGACTACAGCTGTATGGTACATAATGCAGTACAGAGTCTGAGATCCATCCCTGCCAGGGTATATGGCCCATTATTCTTTTGACTAACCAAAATGGGCAATGGATGGACAAAGAAGTTGCATTGGAACCTGCATACTTATTGCATTAAGTGCAATCAATAAATCCCTCCTTTGTGCACAGTGCAGGCACATCCCCTCCTCTGAATCTCAATAAAGTAGAGTGCTCTCCTTGTAATGAAGATTGCTGTGCAACTTGATTACTTTTAGTGCATTCAAAGTGAGCTGCCCTGCACTGCAATTTCCCTGATGGCTCAGGCTCGGTCCCCAGTTTTAAATCGACACCTTAAAGCCGCCATTCCTTGGAGGATCGTGACTGGCAGCCCCTTGTTTTTCACTGGGGAACGAAAGTTTATTCAGTTTTTTGCATTGAGTGTTTTTATGAGATAACCCCAGATCTTGCAACTTTGATTGATAAGCCAGTAGAAACCAGAACAAGAGATTTGAGTGATTTCCAAGATCGTTTTCCCCCCGCTTATTTGTTCAGGCAAAAGAGTCTGGGAGGAAAAAAAACAAACAAACTTAACTCTACTTTATTGTGGTCAGTCTAATTTAGTGAGCTTGTAAAGGTGACTTTGTACTTTTCTAGAACTACATGATCTTTAAGCTTTATTTACTGTCCCATTTGGTCCCTTTTCAGACTCCCGGATGAAACAAACCCAGATCTTTCAAGGACGCTTTTTGTCTGCTGTCCTAACTGTGTTTTGTCACATACAAAAGAGTGCACATGCAGACCAGACATGATGCGTATCATGTCGATGGGGGGCTGGGGGAAGAGTCATATTTTGTCTAGCATCTTGCCCCTGTGCAGGTTATCTCTGCATCAAGCATCAGCAGCCTATTAGAGGAAGAGCATCAACCCCCTCGTTTCTCCTCCCCTTTCCCCTTTCTCTCACACCTTTACACACAAAAACAGATTTTTAAACCCTCTGAAGGAGTGCTGACCTCATGTGTGATCCATTGCAAAGTACTAGTAGGCGCCTCTCAATATGTTCCCCCCAGGACCTACCCAATTTCTCACACTTTCTCTTAGAAGAGCCCTAAGCACCTGAGTCCATTATTAACTTCCCTTTAAGCACATTGATGTGCTTTGTGTTTCAGGTCAGCCCGTGCTTTATACAGGGTCAGCTTTGATGCTTATAAGCAGAATTGCTCATCTGCAGGGTTCCTCATCCACAGTTTTTAAGTCAATGTGAAATTCAAATCCACTCAATTTAGTTTCTTGATTCGCCTTTTTTTGGTCTGATTTTCCATTGGTATTCCAAAGATTCAAAATGTGTCTCTTTTGTAGTCTTTCTTTAAAATCCTCTAACTCAACCTCCTCTGAAACGACTTTCCTGATGACATCACTAAGGCCTTGTGAGCTATTGGTTAATTTCGAGTAATACTCAAATAGCTATGGTAAATTTATTTTATTTACATTTTAGAGTTAACATCATACAGTAGATCTTTCTGTGAGTCGACCCTATATCCTGATGTTTAATCATTAAATAATACATTCCCAATGGATAAAATCTAGTAAAATATATATCTGCCTAGTTGTATTGTCAATAGGTTTATGAGTTTAGCATTCCTTTTTCTCTAAAAAGGAGATCATCCATACCATTCTGGGTTTCATGTCAAGGATTTTCGAGGGAGTGTTAGTCAGGACTTGTTCCTTTATCTTTTCTTTGCTAATTTTCTTCTCCATTTACTGTTTTAGAGGCTATTATAATTTTTCATGAAGCCATTCGTTTATATTCCAAGCGTGGAGCTCAAGTGTATCTCAGTCTGCCTTTAAATATGCACGACAGTAAAAGGCGACTGTCCCGGTTACTGGAGTTTGGCTCGCGGTAGAGCCGGCTGAGGAAATTATACATGTGTCTGGTCTTGCTGTAAATATTTCAGAGAGTGTCAGAGAGTTGAAAGATGGCAGCTGAGAAAAGGATGGAGCTTGGCAGACCTCAATACAGTATATTGAAGACATAAACTGTCAACTGTCCATGCTTACTGCGCGGATGTATATAGCATTCTTTGTTTGATGTTGCAGCTGTGTATCATTACATATCCCTTCAGGGATAAAAGAAAGTATCCACCATCCCATCTACCTACATCTGAAGGAGAAATTACTCTATACGTCTTGATACTCCTGAGAGGTCTTGTCTGGAAGCAGCTTTGAATATTTAGCATGATATCTTAGACACTCCAAACTGGCTGCTCATACTCTGAGGATGACTTGTAAAATATGAAATTGAAACATATATGAAACACATGAAATATATGCTGAAAAAATGTTTCTTGAAAATAAAAAAAATAAAAAATGCTTCTTGAGTTCCATTAGAATGACTTCTGAAGGATCACGTGTCACTGAATACTGGAGTAATTGCTGCTTCACAGGAATGAAAAAAAAAAAAAGAAATCTGGCAACCAATATATACATATACATTTATATATATTTACACACACACACACACACACACACACACACACACACACACACACAAACAAACACACACACACACACACATATATATATATATATATATATATATATATATATATATATATATAACACTTTCTTGGAATACATTGAGAGTTGTGTCTTTTTAAGGGGTATTTTTGAATCCCTGCCAGTGTAGTGTTACAAAAAATTAACTTGATGGTACCATTATGGTTAGCATGCTGCTTATGTAGGCTACAGACTTCAAGGCAGCTCGCTAGCTTTGGCACAGAGATAATAAGTTGGTTGCCTGATTTTTCTGTACTACAACATGACTCTTTTTTTTTCTCTCCTTCTCTTTCATGTTCCATCACTGGCCTTGCGGACTACCATTTCAGGTAAGACACTTGCTGACTTTCATCATTCCCCAATAAGCTGTCATCTGTCTATATATCGCTCCTTTTTTCTTCTCTCCACATACCCGGTGCTTTCTCACATCTCCATCAGCTGTAATTGCAGCCCTCATGCTTTTCCTTCAGTCTTGCTTCCAAAACTGATCATGTCGGGGCAGGAAATAAATATAAAATTGCAAAAAACAGACAGAAACATTATGGACAAACAGTGCTTAACATGTTCATTGTTCTCATTAGTGCTGCAGTCCATTATTCATATTTATTAGGGATTTCAGTAGATCTTTAATTTCTATTTTTTTTTTTTTTAAGTTGTAAATAAAATAAAAAAAGATTACTGGAGTGTTTTGCCAGAAAAAAAAATCTGCTATTTTATTAAAAAATGTCACATGTAATTCAGTGTTTTACATGGGATTATGGTTGTTTGTGTAATTTATTTGCAGCTTCTGAGAGAAAAGTTTTGTTGATGTAGCTCCCAACATCAGGTGATCAAATTTCAGTTTATGTTGTTATTTGATTGCGTAATTTTTCATGAGAGATGTACACTTTAAATCAGCAGCCCTAATATTTGTTATTGTGCCACCATTTTCTTTTCTGCCCTCTTTTCTGTCATTGGTTTAGCAACAAGCTAATTAGCCATGCTAATCCCATAGTGTCAGCTGTGGGCTTCTTGTGTACAGTACTTATGTCATTCTTGAAATTGTTGACTATGTAAAGTTTCAAATCACTCATTTATGTTGTTAGTTGGTTGTCATGTTGTTGTGTACCTCAGTAGACAGCTGTTGGAACAGAGTTAATAATTTGGTTGCCAGATTTACCGGGCTGATCCATTCTTGAAGATGGTAAGAATTACGACAGAATTTAGATACAGGTCAGAAGGTGTAATTGGTTGCATTTTCATCATCTTGTTTGTCATTGAATATTGATAGCCACCATTTTCTTTCTTCTGTTTTCTTAAGCAGTACTTCCTTTATCCCAACCCCGTTGTAAACTGGTGTGTGCACCTGTCACGCCTTGACAGAAAGACATTGAGAGAATGGCTTGGAATAGCAATGTGAGTGTCTGTTCTCAAGTGCTTTCATACGCAGTGTTGGCCAGTGTACAGCAGTCCTGCTGTGAACAGACAGCCCCCTCTTCTCCTCTCAGCCAAACGTTTGTAGCGTTTGTTCAGTGTCTGCTGGGCGGATGAATCAATACACATAAAAATGTGTCCAATGAGAGAAAACAACCGAAGAGACAAAGCCATTCACTTCTAAAACAGACGCATAGGCCTACTTCCAATATTTCACTCCAAGACACATTGTTTCCATTTGTTTCATGTAACAGTGTAGAAACACACAGTTTCTGGAGCATCCTGTCTTTTTTTTTTTTTTTTTTTTTACTTATCCAGGAAGTTCCACATAAGAAGCAGTGCTGAGACACACACAATCGTCATTGTGAGGAAGCTGTGTGCTTTTTTTGTCAGTGGTGGGCCTGTGCTTTTAAGCCGTCCTTTCTAAGGACGTCCTTTATCATGTATATTAAAAGCTAGGAGACAGTCAAAACAAGTCCTCTGTCTCATGAAGCGGACGTGAGGGAGAGGCCCTTTCATCTGCTGAAGCCCGTCTTTTCCTGTAAACCTCCTAGCGCCCTCTCCAGCACCTCACTCCCTGGTCTAAATGGCTCTTTTATTGGGTCCTACCTCATGGGACTTCGTGCTCGCCACGTTACTGAGCATGTATCCCAGCTGGCACTGCACCGGCTTCGCTCATAATGAAACATAATGCGGAGGGTGCAGTCTAACAGAATGCTGATATTTGTCTTTGTGCATTCTTGAAAGTGAACGATGCAGTTTTTAATCTCCATCAGCTGTTTTTTTGTATTATTATTTTTATCTTGGCCTGGTGCTAACTCAGCGCTAATGGGGCCACTTCATTAAAGCAGAGTGTCGTAGTGTCAGAGCCAAACACTTCAGCCTTTGTATTGGTTTACAGGATTTTTATGCTCCCCCGGCCCTCTGTGGTTTCGAAATGTTTTAACTATTAATTTTCCCAGAACTGTTAAAGAGCTGTGGCTGGGAAAGTTCACCTTACTGCTTTAAGTATGTCTTTCTCCTGTGGGGTATGTGTGTTAAAAATGTGTGTTTTTGCTACTATATTGTACAGTGTAATAGAAAAACAAATGACAGTATTAGTGACAGGGTAACAAAATTATGTCTTCGTTATTCAAATTTACAAAATGATGCATCTTTAAAGACAAATAGAGTAATTTCTGTGCTGCTCAGTCAACTTATGAAAAGCCTACCTATTGTTATTTCTGTATGTTTATTTTTATGTATTCTTTTTTTTTTTGTGGCAATGACAGAGACAGTCACCTTTACCAAATCGATAGACTCACCCAGACCAATGACACAGACAGCAACATTTTCAGAGGACATGTCTGATGCAGTGCTCACCTTTTATATCATGCTGATTAGCTTGTTAATTTAGGTTTCACCCTTGCACTTAACCTTGACCTTTAGCATGCTACGGTTCTGTACATTCTTTTTATGATATGTTTTGGGTATTTTGACATTTCATTGCATTTCCCATAAATTAACTGTAGGTATTATATTTTATTTTATTTTTGTTTTTCCTCCCTCTTTATATGTATTGCTCATCACGCCTACATCTCACATTCTCATGAATTCTTGCTCTCCTGGGATTGCTAGCCGGTCATGCTAAAGCAGGTCAGTTTGAACCTGTCTCCTGTCAATGGAAGACAAAAAAACATAGTGTCAGTCTTGACAAGTCGCGGGCTGAAAAAACACATTCAGTCAGAGCTGACAGATATAGGAATCCTTTTTGCAGCTTTAAAAAGCGCTTTATCTTATCCAGCTGGTGTCATTATACGCATGTTTTCTCTTTGCCTGTGGTGATAGGCCCTGAGTTTGACAGGTCATCTTGATCACTGGTGGAGATGCTCGTCCTCTATAGATTACGGATGAGTGGCTTCTCTGTGCCGGATCCCGTTTCTCTCGAGACTCATTCAAGAGAGTCTTTTGAAGTGTCCGCTGTCATAGCGAGAGAGAGGGAGAGACTAAGTGGACCAGGCCTGGGAGGGGAGGTGAAGGGGTGCAGGAATGCAGATTTCATACTCATTCAGATAATGAGATTAGGGACATGCCGTCTGAGGCAGGAATTCCACAGATTCTGCTTCCACCCACAGGCCTTGGTTGATCTGCCAAGGTGCCCTGTTCATTTTATGTATACTATTTTTTCTTTCTTATTAGGGGTGAAGAAATTGTGCAAGGACAAAATAAATTTCAATTAACCCAAATTATTAAATTTCTTGACACTGCATGTGTGCAGCCTCAAGATTGCATGGTGTCTACTTTTAAAAAGGTTTTAGTGATGACGATACCCATGATTCTTGGCCTTTAAAGCTTGCCATAGGAATAGTTCACCAAAAGAATAAAAAATGTATTTTAGGAATAAAAATTGTAATTTTAATTCGCACATAATGACCCAACCATCTAGCCTGTTATGTTGTCTGTGTTGGAGTATATTGGATACACATAGGGCACACGTCTTTTTCTTTGTGTGCTTAATGTCTGTGTGTCGTCTGGTGACTCTGGTAGCTTGTGGGTGTTTTTGTCTGGTGCAGGTAACATGAGCGTTTTGGGTGACGGCGCTCAGCCAATCCATCCATTCACCCATAATGGAAGTCGACAAGATGCATTGTCCCACCCATTTTCCACAGCAAGGGGAAATAATATCTGCAAAAGCCAGAATGCTAGTTAGAATTCCTGTCCCTTATGGATGACTTCCGGCTCTTTTGATTTTCTCCTTTTTGTAACGTTAGCTCACTTTTGTCTTTTTCATCTTGTCAGCGCAAGGTGGTCAGTTACTTCAAAAGGCGTCGCACAAAAACTAGATGTCAGCTGGGAAGGTGCCGTCTTCGTGTGGGAGTAAATGTATAGAGGAAGGGGACCTGTGCAGACGTGTCTGAGTGTTCTTGTGTTAACCTGCTCAGCATTCCTCTCAGAGGAGGGAAAGAATCCACAGCTCTGAGCTAAACATTTCCAGCACTCACACTTTATTAGCCTGTAATGTGAGAACGGGCACTGGATAAACCAGATGTCTGCCCCTTTTTCCTGAATTCCTGCTGTCATTATTTAGGTAGAAGTTCTTGGGTTTCGCTTCTGTCTATGTCAGACCTCGTAGAGCTATAAATAACAATTTGTAGCTCTTCCGTTTTGTAATCTAATCAGATTTGCACCATGTGCCGCATTTTTAAATCGATTATGTCTTCATGCGTTTGAAATAAATATGGTGGGGTCCAAAAAGTCTGGGATTCAGAATTAACGGGATGAAGTGATTTCAAAATTCGATTTAATATGTGAATGAATATTTAATCAGTATTAAAAGTCTGTTCTGTAAATAGAGTAAATATTTAGCTAGTTAGTTAGTTGCTAGTTTTAAATATACTTCCAGGGAAAATAACAATTGAAAGTTTTAAATATGATTTAGATTTGCATCTGTTTTATAAATATTTGATTCAGATGCAGTCTATTATAATATTACCTATATAGATTAATTGTTGAAAAATTAAGTATAAAAATACATTTATTTAAAAATCCACACATTTTGGCTTCGAGAAAAATAATTATAAGTAAAATATATATATTATATAAAATATATAAGATAATATGTATATAGTGATATATGTATGTATATTTAATAAAAAAATACTTATTTTGTTTACTAGTGGTCTCTCGCTTTTTGAATTTATTCCCAGATTTTTTTTTTTTTTTTAATGGTTGGTTGGCCATCTGCTGTGGTTGCTTTCATTTGCAGTATTTTTCACCTCACTATTTAAATCACCTTGTGCGGTCAGTGTGGCATGTTTCGCTGATTTGCAAACTGCACCATGTTGTTTTGAGCTCTTCAGCACTTTAATGAGCCTCTCTTGAGCAGAGAGAGTCAAGCCTACACATAAGCTCCAGTCCCTATGGAAACATAAGTGGCTATTGTTTGCAGAGGGTGCGTTTGCCGAATGCAAACCGGAGACGAGCCCGAAATTCTGGGGCAAGCTGACCATGCTTGCACAGCAGGAGAGCACCGTCTTCCTCGCTCTCTTTCCATTGCTTGTACTCTCCCAACCCTTCTCTTTTTTCCTGTATCCCAGTTCCAGTCTCAGCATCATTATTAAACGGATTAGCTGTGCTTTGGGATCAAGCTTCTGTGTGGGAAGAATAAATTGCATTATTTTCTAACGGAAGGGATGCTGACATCATTTGAGGGCTTGAAGCAGGAAAAGTCTGGGAGTGAGGATGCAACATTTCCTCTCATGAATCAATACTCTGGATGTCCATAACAAAAAAAGAGAAAATATTTAGAGAGCGGGAGGAAAAAGTGTTTTTGATGGGAACATTTTAGCTAACTGGCAGCAAAGATTTTTGTTTTTATTATTATTTTTATATTTTTTATTAGTTTTTCTTTATTTTAACAGAAGCAACAGAAAGCATTATTAGTGGGAAATATAGGGGAAAAAAATCACTTCCACTCTTATATTATATTATATTACATATTATTTTATATTATATTTAGTGCTGTCAAACTATTAATCGTGATTAATTGCAACCAAAATAAAAGTTTTTGTTTACATAATATATGTATGAATGCATGTATATTTATTATGTATATTTAAATACACACACACACACACACACATATATATATATATATATATATATATATATATATATATATATATATATATATATATATATATATATATATCAATTTCCTTTGACTGTTTGGAATATTGGACTATTTTAACATTGAAAAAAAGTAAATTTTTCACTTTTAGCACAATTACAACTTGTCTTGAAATAAGATGTTGGTGGGAATGAAGATAAAACTTTAGTATTATGGTGTCATCATGAGTGGGATAATTTATAAGACATTTTGCCTTTCAGGCGCTTTTGTGGGTTTGTTTATTTCTAACCTTGTGTGTGACACTGAAGCTCAGAACTTCTTAAATGGATCTTGTCTTGCTTGTGTCCAAAGCACTTTGTTTCCATAAATGGAAGTACATTTTTTCTAGGAGACTGAAAGATTTCTCAGCAGTGACATCCAGGGAGAGGTTGTCCACGTTCATTTTGAAAACAAATGAAGAAATAATAATTCGGATAGTCTCTTACGGGTACATTTGATTATTCCCACGTTACTTGATGTTCTGCCCTCTGAACTGGTTTACAGATGAGCAAAAACAAATCTTCTATTGTCAAGCAACAGATTCCCTTGAATGGTAAGATGAGCACAAGGCCTCATAAGGTCCAAAAAAGCTCTTCGTTGTCTCAGTCTTAATGCTTCACTGCAGCAGTTAATACAAAATATGTCCTTCTGAACTTGATGAACTCCGGCAGAGTCAAATTCATGGTCATCCTGTAGGTTCATGAAGGATGAATGTTTCTAAAACTTGCAGCATTGTTGATGAACCCCAAGCTCGAGATCCTTATTAGTATAGTGCATGGCCTGAACACACAAACACTCACATGTATGAATCATCTGACTCATATGGAACAAGTGTAAGTTTAGTCTAGTGCTGATTCCACTGAGATAATGATACACGACTTTGCAACATCTGTTTTCTGCCCCAGTGAACATGTTAATTGCATGCTTGTATGTTGAAATTTAATTTAGACACCATTAAGAAGCTGATACGATTGGAAACAAACATTGGAGAGGGACATCTGTTTGCACGACCTTTATTATTGAAACCCAGTTATTTTCTACTTCTATTTTTGTGTTATTCCCTGCATTATTAATAGCTTGATCTGTTTAATCATTTGAAAGAAACACACTGCTCAACCAGCATCACTGAAACTAATTCAAAACAGCTCTATTAACAGCACTGAGATTAAAAAAAAGAATTTATTATTTTATATTTAATTTAATTAAAAAAAATGTAAATATGAGGTTTTTTTTGGATTAAGTTATGTTACATTGTGTTACATTACATTATGTTACGTTACGTTCATTATTATTTCATTTTAAGGAAGTTTCTTACATGACCAAAAAGTTGAACTTTTTTTTTTTTTGTGAATTGATCAGTCTTTGCTTTTCACTTGATCTTGGAACATGAATGCATGCACTTCTAGTTCTTTGTAAAGGATAGATAATCATAGTTTTGATAATCATATTCATATTTCAGCAAGAAAGCAATGCCTTTCATCTTTCAAACACCATTTATATGTTGTCACCAAGCTTTAGGTGGGTTGAAGTCTGTGTGATTACCTATTTAGCAGAGTGACAATTCTTCGACGGTCATAACTCAGAGTTTTAGTCCAGTCACTAAGCTTTTTTTATGATGTTCAGTCCTTTGCTCCTCTAGTATTACTGTCTAATGCTGTAATTTATACTGCATTTAGCCTCTCAGTGGGCATATGAGTCACTTGGCAATCTTTATTTCTCCCAGGTATGTGAAATGGCACTTTGCTGCCCTCTAAAAAGCAACCCTATTATGGCTCTGTAAAGCTGGCACAGACTTTCCACTTAATCAGAGCTGAATTGACAAAGTCAGATGCAAAGAGGAAAAGTAAGTGAGTTTGTATGCAGTGCAGGTGCCAAAGACTATGGATTCAGCAGCTGCCTCCGTTATCCGCTTCTTTTTGAACTTCTAAGCAGTAGTTCTGACCTCAGAAAGAGCAGTGCATCATGGGAAGCATTCCATTAGTCACTGCTTTCATTAGGTTAATGTGATGCTGAAACTGCATTACTTATAATGACCCTTTGATCTGTCAGCGGGTCGAGGGTCTTACTTTGGATTATGTAAATAAAACGGAGGGGATACACTGAAGGAAGAAGAAATACCAAGTAACAATCTCTGACAGTGCAGAAGCCCAGGCAAGAAAAAGCTGTTTTTGCTTGATTGGTTTTCTGTCTTCTGTCCAGTGACTGAAGCTAAAGCCTGTGTTTAATCTCCTTCTTTATTGCCAGTGAAAACACTTAGAGAGATTGCTTCTGAGGTGACCTCTATCAGTCAAATGCTGGTGGACCTCCAGGGCCTCTAGTGCCTCTAGTGGTCTACTGGATAATGACATTGGTGTTACGTGTTACATCATATGTTCACGTTATTTTCTTACACTATTGCAGTGCAGAAGATTCACCATTCTGAAAGGGGACAGAAGATTTGGAATTCCCAATTAATGGTGCTTTATAATGAGTAAAGGTGGCTTAACCCCATTAAGCTGAACGTAATTTTACAATGTTTTCTTTAGCAGGAAATAAATAAGGTACAGACTCCATTAATTTTCATTGAACTACAAGACAAGGTGAAATGATAAAGATTGATTGCAACCTTTTCGAGGGGCTGCTGCTATCTATAGGCAGATGAGAGAGAGACAGGAGGAGACCGTGGCTCTAATCAGGTCTGATGAATAGCGACGCCATTTAATCATGCGTACCTGACCTCATGCTTATGTATGCTTGGGATCTGCTGGAGTTTTTTTTTATTAGTAATATTAAAAATACATTAGTAATATTACATTTTTTCAACTTTGATGGGGGTTTTCAGCATCTAGAAGAATGATATCAAAAGTTGGGTTGAAAACTTTTATTTTTAATTATGTGACATTTTTGTTGCAATCAAACCAGTATATGACAGTAAAGGCTGTAGTAATGACATTATTAAAACATCTCTATTATTTTGCTTTTTTATTTGTAATAAAAAGAAGAATCCTGAAACTAGTATAATGTCACATCTTTAGAAAACCTAAAAATGTATTAAAGTTAGTTCACCAAAAATTAAAATAGTTTACAAAAGATTGAAATTCTGTCATTAATTACTCACCCTCAAGTCGTTTTCAAACCCTTAAGACATTCGTTCATCTACAGAACATCTATAGAAATAAAGTTGTTATTTCTGTTTTCTTTGTGCACAGGAAGTATTCTTGTAGCTTCAGAAAATGACGGTTGAACCACTGATGTCACATGGACTAATTTAGCGATGTCCTTAATTCTTTTCTGGGTCTTGAACGTGTCAGTTTCTTTACTGTGTATGCAGGGTCAGAAAGCTCTCAGATTTCATCAAAAATATCGTAATTTGTGTTCAGAAGATGAACACAGGTTTTATAAGTTTGGAACAACATGAGGGTGAGTAATTACAGAATTTTCATTTTTGGGTCAACTATCTCTTTAAATGATTGAATTTCCTAACATTTTACATAAGCAAAGTGTCTGCTAAAAACACAATAGATTATAAATATTTATTATACCACCAAGCTATAATATTGCATTTACATTTAGCAGACACTTTTGTTATCTAACACAAACTCGAACAGTGCAAATCAAGCCAGAAATTCTTCCAGAGGTGAAAGTTTTATTGCTCCAGATGTGTTGCTAAGCAGAAATGTGGCATAACTAACCATTTCCAACCTGTTCCTACGTGCAATGAGATCTACGTTAACACCCCAAAAGCTCAATTTAGTCATGATCCCCAATAAGCCAGTCATCCTCAGGCTGCTGTGTGTGTGGCTGCGTTTGTATCTCACCTGGGGTCGTGCTGATTCATGCTAATGCTAGGTCATGCCCCCGCGGCTGCTAGGACACTGAGCGGAGCTGACAAATTTATGTGCCATTTGATTGGGAAGATTAAAAGCAGTTTGCTGTAATAGCAGGGGTTTTAGTGCCATTAAATTAGTCTATTTGGTTGGAGGCATGGAGCTGCTCTCTCACAAGTGGTTTCACTCTCGTTAGCACAGTGCATGAAAAATGATTAGAGTAATAAAATCCCGCCAGGAGGTGGGGGTCCAGGAAGAATGCAGTTTCATTGTGGGCACCTTCATTTGAGTAGGTGTAATGCTAGCGTACCTTAATGAAAACATGGCATGCAGAAAAAGGGACGTTTTGTTTAAATTGTTCAGCTTTAATTCCTCTAACTTGTGGATGTTTTTGTAGGTTTGTTTGGGATTATATCTGATTCATGCCTTAGAGGAAATCTCACTGCTCAGTCAGCTAGTGCAGCATGCCAGTGAGAGAGTTAGCAGCCTTTTTTATTTCTCTCTTTTACCTCTGAGTCTTCAAATTGTTGGTGCATACCAGTGTGTAATGAGATTTGTGAGTCTGTGGGAGAGCACGTCTTCCCAGAATGCTCTCTGACCTTTAATCTTTACCTCTCATTTGACTCTGCCTCATTACCATAGAACGGAACCTTTCAAACGTTAAAATGTTCCCAATATGATGTTCTACTTGTGAGAACTAAAATATCATGGTAACTGTATATTTTCATGTATAAAGGCCCATTCATTTGTAACTTAGTGTTTATGTATGTATATATTTGGAAGTTTAAACTGTATCATACATTTGTTTCTATGTATTTTCTATGTAACAATATAATATAACATAATATAATAAAATTGTTATATGACATGCAATAATATAATATAATACCTATAATTACTGTATATAATGTAAAGAATAATTACAATAATATAGTTAATGAACACAATAATTCTGATAGCCCTGAAAAAAAAGGACTAAAATATTATGGTATATATGTCCAGTTTTTGTGCTAATGGTAATGAGGAGGATCCTGGGAAATGTGTAAGCTGTCTGTTTTAGCTGACTTTCCCACTGACTATAAAGAGAACAGACTCTCTCTGGCTTGTCTGTGTGTGGTATATCTTTCATCACTCACAGAGGGCCAGGCTGTAGGAATCACCCCATAAAGCTGCCGATAACCCCACTGTCTCTCTGCTCCCAGGCGTGATGTGCTGTGATGTGGGGAGTTTTTCACTGGAGATCTTTCAGATGCTCCATGTCGTGACCACTGTTTGAATCTGTGTGTCTAACTCAAAGTAAGTCACCCCTGCTTTTAATGAGCCGAGTGTCCCACGCCGATTTATAACCTAGAGTAAATCTAGAGTAAACCGAATCGATCAGTAATTTATATGTTGACAGTGAGTGGGCAACTTGTCACAAAGTTATAATTTGTGCCCAAATTCACTGATTTATGAGGATATGAAACCTCTCACTTATTTAAACTGATTAAAGGCCAAGATGTTCTCTTCATGGCGCTTTGAAGACCCTCATGATGGATTATTTAATCCGACCACTCACACTAAATGAAACAAGACAGTCCTAAAATGATTGGGAATTAGAGCTGTATAGCGTGAAATTACAGTATTGTGAGAGAACGTGCTTTGAGTGAAATAGGTCCTTTTGCATTTCCAACCATATCATATAGTTATACCCCCTGTTGGCTGTGAATGCAAATGAGGATGGACTTTAGAAGCAATATGCAATGTTTTCAAGAGATTCGAAGAGTAGAGACACACGCAAGCCACTGCATGTCTGCATGTCAATCAGTCATATTTGTATAGCTCCAGTCTGATGTAGTTTTAGTGTGAGCAGTATGTGTTTTTTTTAAAGGCTGTGGCTTGTTCTTGATGTACCCATATCATGCTACCTGCTTATTCTCAAGGCCTGTTTGAGTTTAAGAGGATTTAATGGGATTGTTTGGTCACAATAACTAAATGAAGTAGAACTTGAACATAGCTGAATGGATAATAGTTAATAAGCCACATGACTTCACAGCTCTGCTTAACTCAGTTATGTGATGTCAAGCCAAAAAATGAGCCGATTTAAATAAAGAGGAAAGTCTGAAAAGTCTTACTTCCTAAGGAAATCTAATGTAGAGGGCACTTAATGTAGAATAGTCTTAGAAGTTCTCTCACATGCAAATAAGGGTCCATGACCTTTAGCTCTGGAGTTAAGTAATGTCAAGGCTACTGCAGGCAGAGAAGGGTCTGAAATGCACAGATAGCACAAGTAGCATTTGAGAGTTAGCAGTGTCAGGAAAGGGTAATTGATCCACGGTCTGTATAAATTAAAGAGCTGTCTTCTCTTGTGACAGTGAGCTAATGATGTTGCTTTTAGTTCTTTCTGAAGTGAAACTTTAAGACCCCACTTGACAAGGATTAAAACAGGAAGTCTGGTTTTGGGACTTCTCAAAGATGCAGTCTTAAATTGTCATGATTTGCTATTTACTAGCTGCTAGTTGGTTTAGGTGTTAGAAGGAGAGACAGGCTCCATTTGAAATCACATACTGTCTAATAGGTACTACCTTTGGTTTAAAATTAAATTTATATTTTATAATTAAAAATCTTCATCAATATGTTTTGCTCTTTTAATAAGAACACTGTAAATTTGAAATGTAAACACTATGAAGACTAACTTTTAGAAATACACTTGCATGTACTTTAGAAGACCTCAAAATATTCAGAGATATCCAGTTATTTCTTACTGTGGATGCAGTTGATGTTACCAGAAAATGGTTTTAGATTCCTCTGCCTTCTCCCTGTCTCTCCATGCACTTGTGTCCCTGGCAGACCTCAGTGTTTGGGGGTCTGTTCAGGGGAAACTGGAGTTGTACTGCTCTGCGGTGATACAAATGCCCCCCTGCAAGTTCAATAAGCTCTTTGTTTTCTGAATTAATGCTGCAGTGGAGTTGAAGTGCCCTCTCTACTGTGACTCCTTAGAAACTTTTAGAATCTTTCACTTTTATTGTGACCTAACCCACTGGGCCCAGAATATTTATCACAGACTAATTTTGATAGATGTGGGTTTGTGTTCAAAGTGGCTTTTATGCAAAATAGCCCAAAGAAGTTCATACAGAATTCATTACAGTTTACCAATCAGTTTTTAAAGTTAAAGTTATAATGTAAAATTTGGTAAATTGGTAACACTTTATTTAATTTACACCATTTCTTTCTGAATATTTCTCCAGACCTCTAGTGCTCCTACTTGTGGTCTAGTTTAAAAGCTCCTGGTCCACAAAAGAAGTATACAGATACAATAAGGTTCTTCCATGGATCTGTGACGAAAGCAGCATGCAGTGTGGAACAGCGCACCCCACCTTCCCGTCTGATGGGAAGCCCCCTTGCTGTGAACATATTGAAAGCTCATGTACTGTACTTATAAAGATGCCGGATTACAGAAGTTATAATAGCCGAGATGCTCATAAATGAGTCATTGTTTTCTTCTCCATCATTTCCTTTCAGCTCAGACTCAAGCTTACCGCTGTCTGGAAGCCTAGTGAGTCATGAACAAGACACATCATTAGCTTTTTTTTCTTGCATTTTTGACAAACATCCTGGTCCGTCTTACACATATCATAGATTTTGTTAAGCTGAGGCCTGATATGAACCAGTGATATGAATGCAACTGTCACAGGTGTAGGTTTAAGTGAAGGTTTAGTGCGTCAGAACTTGTTGTTAAAGGCTTTGCCTATGGCAGGTTCAGTAATGGCCTGTTGTGGAGTGGCGGTGTACTATATTTTGCGTAGGTAAATTTATTCTCGCACACATGCTCATGCTTTATAGATGAGACCTGGTTTGCAGTTGGTGTCAGTTACCCACAATCTGCATCACAGTGGAGGTTGATATGGTGACAGCATGAGCACATGGAACAAGTATTTGTGCCTGTGTGTCAGCCAGGTGCTTCACTGTTCACTCACCTAATGGAGCGATTTTAAGCCACAGGGAATGTGATGATTTAGCTAGTCTTTAGTCTGGAAGAGCAGCGGTGATAATCTTAAAATAAAAGATTTGGTTGAATGAATCTCACAAAGAAAACCAGGTCGCATTTTATCCCCAAATAAAAAATGAGTGAATCATTTGTATGTATGTTTGTTTGTTTGTTGTTATTTTTGAAAAAAATATTTTTATTATTTAATCTTATTTCATGAAAATTAAAGGGGGGGGTGAAATGCTAGTTCATGTATACTGAGTTTTTTACACTGTTAAAGAGTTGGATTCCCATGCTAAACATGGACAAAGTTTCAAAAATTAAGTTGTACGTTTGAAGGAGTATTTTTGTTCCAAAAATTCTCCTTCCGGTTTGTCACAAGTTTCGGAAAGTTTTTTTCGAGTATGGCTCTATGTGACGTTAGATGGAGTGGAATTTCCTTATATGGGTCCTGAGGGCACATCTGCCGGAAGAGCGCGCGCTCCCGTATAGCAGAGCACTGAGTGAGAGCACAGACATTCACTGATCAGAGCGAGAGCGTCGCGAATTGTCACAAAAGAAGTGTGTTTTGGTTGCCAGGGCAGGACAACCCTGCACAGATTACAAAAAGAGAAACAGCATTAAGGGACCAGTGGATGGAGTTTATTTTTACAGAGCATCAACGGAGTTGTGCAAGTGTTTTTGTTTGTTCCCTGCATTTCGAAGATGCTTGTTTTACAAACAAGGCCCATTTTGATGACGGATTTGCGTATCGTTTATTTCTTAAGGATAATGCAGTCCCAACGAAAAAGGGTCACGATCGTGTGTTGGAACCGCATGCGATGAGTAAAACTGCTTAAAATATCTCTGCCTCCTTGTTAGTGCGTCCGCCTCTCATGCCGGAGACCCGGGTTCGAGCCCCGCTCGGAGCGAGTCGTTGCTGCTGCTGCTCTCGTTCAGTTTCAGCCTTGGGATCTGATTCTGGATCATAAATAAACCCCCCCTTTAAGCACAAATTGACGCAAAAATTGTCCTTTCAGATGTAAATATTCCATTCTTGACACAAGGATTTTTTTTATTACTGTTATTACTGTAATTGCATTTGTGCATTTGGCAGAAGCTTTTATCCAAAAGGACTTACAATGCATTCAAATATTACATTATGTGTATGAATGATGATATGCAATTCAGGGTAAATAAATGGAATATAATACTTTAAATGTTTTTCTTCTTATACATTGTATATTTAAACTAGTTTTAAAATTATAAAATAAAAATATTGTTTTATTAATAGCATATCCTTTTTTTGGATGACTGTGTTTTCTTAACATTTTGACAGTCCTTAAAATGCATAGAAAATGTTTTCCTGTTATTCCAAATTATTAAAAATGATTTGATACAACATTTTGTATTTATTTATTTTTTATTTTTTAGTGACCTTGCTATAGCTTTAATGAGATTTTTTTATTTTTATTTATGTTAGTTACTGATTTAATAGTAGTTTTCTTGCATTTCTGATTGTAATCCTAGAGTTTATTAAATATTATCTGGTCAAAGGCAGTAGGTAATCTGCAGATGAGAAACTTATCGGCTCAGCTTCATCAGATATTGCCTTTCTATCTTGAGCTTATATGTCTCACTTCATTCTGTCCCATGTTCATGCATCCCAGTCTCCCCAGTGTTCGCTGGTTTGCCACTAACCAATGCTAACCAGTGTTTTTTTTATCTTTCTCCCTTTTTGCCTCGTGAAGATAATAGAATGATCAATGCAGGTAAGCATAGCTTTTACTAACTTCTTGAATGCTTAATCTCTGGCTTGCTTAGATGTTCTACTCTTAAATCCCCTTTTTGCTGCTCTGCAGAGCCTGAAACGTGTCTACGGCTCTATCGGTGGGATTGCTTTATAAACTTCCTCTCTTAGTGGGGCAAACAGCCAAAGATGTATTTCGAACTTGTGTTTGCATTCCATGATGCTTTGTAATCATTCCTCGCACCCAGCATTGTTGTCACCCTTATTAAGCGAATGGCGTTATCCACTGCAGTCCTGTCTGAGGGAAAAGGCCAGGATAGAGAACCTCTTTGAGTAGGTGGCTTGTGAGGAATCTGAAAGCCTGCTGAGAATGAGCAGGGCCTCTTTTTTTTTCTAAAAGTGGCTGATAGCTGTGCCAGGCTCTAATTGAAAATGGCGGTAATGAGTGTGTGAAAGATCAATGTGGTCTCCGCGCACACAATCTGCAGCCAAACCCCTGGAGTGTGGTTAAAAGATGGAAGGCCCTTCTCCGTTCACCCTGTGCACTAATAGTCCTCACTTTAGTAAACGGAAACAGGGGAATTTTTCTCTCCCAGGAGACTGAATGAGAAGAATCAATGAGTGTGTACCATGTCCGAAAGTCAGCGCGATGAGAGGAAATAGAGACGGATAAAGGGATAAAAAAAAGAAGCCAGTGTTGAAATGAATGGACTCCTGTTCTAAAAGAGAGACGTTTTTCAGTGAAACACAATAGACTCTGCATAGGTTCTCGTACGTTTTCTATCTAGATGTTTGTGCGGCTATAGACAAACTACATCTGAACCAATGTGGGACAGATATTTTTATGTATTTTTCTCAGATTAAAAAAAGGTGATTTTATCAGATAAATTTTACAATTATATTTCTATTTGTCAGATATAAATCAACTTACAAATGAGGAATGTTACAACAAATATGATTCATGATGCATATATATAGGTGATCAGTTTGTAGAACTGCCAAAGTGGTATGGAAGCCCAGGTTTCTTTGACAGTGGCCTTCAGCACACTGGACTTCAAGCAACTTGGGCTATGAGCTTCTCCACCCTCCCTCAAGACTCTAGGACCTCGGTTTCCAAATGAAATACAAAACTAGCTCTCATCTGAAAAGAGGACTTTGAACCACTGGGTAATGCTGCGTTCACACCAAACGCGGATAGAGCGTCAAATTCGCGTCAAATTCGCCTCTAGTTTCCTGCTTGAACATTTGTGTAGAAAGCAAGAGTTTGAAGCGAAGTTGATGTGCGTCCGAGGTGAAATCCGCTTCTTGTGGGAGGGGCAAGTTCTAGGAGGTTGTCTGTTTGCAAGATGGCTGATGTTGATCGAGCATTCGAGGCTTTTCCACTTTTTCCAAATTTTTCAACTCAGGGCATCAGACACGAATTTGCGTCATACGCTTAAATGCACAAAAAGCAACATTCGCGCATAATTCAATCAATCAATTCGCTTCAACTGGTTCAGCAAATTCCTTGACACATGTGTGTGTGGTGGCTCTTGATGCCTTGACCCAAGCCTCAGTCCATTCCTTGTGAAGTTCACTCAAATTCTTGATTAGATTTTGCTTGACAATCCTCAAAAGTCTGTGGTTCTCTCGGTTCATCACAATTAAAAAGAACCAAAGACTTAAACTACTTTAGTCTGTGTGCATTGAATTTATTTAATACACCTGTTTCACAATTTGAGTTGAATTATTGAAATTAACTATTCCACAACATTCTAATTTATTGAGATGCACCTGTATTATTTTTATTTTTTTTAATGTAGTAGATTGAAGTAGAAAATTAGAATAACTAAAATTAATGCATGTATTTTGATACAAAGGTCTTCTTAAAAATGTTCAAAATTGTTTAAGATAATTAAAGCAACAGTTTTTAAATAATTAAACAATAAAAGTATGGTATTTGGGGTAAAAAGCGCCCCTGCTGTTTGGGCTAAAAGGCACAGTCAATAACATGATAATTAATAAATGGCTGATATAGATTTTACATTTGTTGACCTAACATGGCTAGATTCAGATGGTAAATATCATATATTAATGTTGGGTGTCCATGTTAGAAATAATCACCATGTTTAGAATGAAACCATCATATTTAAAAACATAATATTAATCATATAATTTAATTCAGAATCTTTACCTATTAAAATTATTTTGTTTCTGTATTTTAAAATATTTTTATATTAACATATTTTAGTGACATTTATTTATTGAACAAATTTTTTTTTTATTTTATTTTTCAAAATAAGCAGAAAACAGTACAAACTTAGCTAAAGTAATTGTTCTGAACGAATATTAACTAAAACAACAACAACAACAAAACATTATTTTAGCTGAAAAATTTGTATCAATACTGTGTGCCCTTTACCCCATGTTGGTGAGCCTATTACCCTGTGTGGGGGGTAAAAGGACCCCCTTACCACCTCATACATTTATAAAAATTTTAAACAAAATAAGCAACTTGAATATTTTGTTTTCACACAAAATCTGTTGCTCCATTACCGATCAATTCAAGCATGTATATTATTCCGGCTGCAATTATAAATTTTAGGCGCAGCGAATAGCCACTTTTTTCTTAAGGTGTGCCTTAAGCCCTTTTGTACCCTACAAACACACACACACATATATATGTATATATAAAACAGTAAATTAGTGCTGCAACAACGCGTCGACGTCATCGATTACGTCGACGCGCGTGAAATGCGTCGACGCGTCACACTGTTTGTTTACATCTCGCGTAATGGCATACTGGGAATGGAGAAAGTTGCATTCTATCACAAAAACAGAGACCACTGTTATCAAAAGTATGGGAATACTTTAAACAGAGGACAAATAAAATGGCCCTTTGTTCCCTTTGCAAAATGATTTAGTGTACCACGGCAGCACAACTGCAATGCGCGAGCATCTCAGAGGAAAACATCTTGGCGCTCTCCGGTGTTACGGTTTAACTGGTTACCGTGTGATCTGGTGACCAACTTCCTGGTTGTTCTGATATTCTTGCGCTTGCGGCATTCTGAAAAGTTGAGGTTTTTATAACTCGATGCGGTGCGGACGCGCCTGGAAAAAACGAGCACGTCGCGACCGCATCGCTTCCATTATGAGCGCGCTTATCGCGCGCCTACATTGGAAATAACGAACTTGAGCGCAAAAGACGCGGTATGTGAACTGCCCCTTAAAAGACAGCGCGCCGCGAGACAACAGTCACAAACCACAAGCTCCAGATCTCTGGAAACCATGCTAAACCATAGCAGAACCCTGACTACATTTTATGGTCAATGATGCTAAAGAACATTTCATGACGTCTCAGACAACTGTAAATTTGTGGCTACTGTGGTCTAATTATAGGCTAAGCGCTATCATAAACTCATATTTACCATAGTAAAATTATTTTATTTGCCTCTTTATTATTTTATACTGTAAAAACTTCAACCACATAGGTTGATAATGAATAAAGGTTGAAATATTATATTAGAAGTTGTACTTATATTTTTTTGTAAAGTTATCAAAAGAATTTATTAGCTAATTAAAAAATAACATTAGATCAATTATTTATTGTAATAAAAATAATCGTTAGATTAGTAGACTAATCGAAAAAATAATAGTTAGATTAGTCGACACAAAAAAATAATCGTTAGTTGCAGCTCTACAGTAAATATCCTGGTAATTTATTATTTTTTCTACTGATTCATTTTGCAGATTAATTTTTTAAAATTAATTTTGTCATAAAGCAAAAAGATTATAAAAGGGATTGTTCCCCTTTATTCTAAATTTATTCTTAATGTCATAAACAGATAATCTATATATCAAATTCAGATGGGTGTTTTAATTCACTTAGTTCACTCAAGCTCAACAAATTAAATGTTGTATTTTTGAAGAAAACATTTTTTTTAAATGTTAAATTCATTTTAATTTATTTTCTAGGCTAACTATTAGGTCTAACTATTGCAGGCTAGAACAAAGACGTTTTTACAGCACAGAGAAATAATTTTTTATTTATTAATTTTAAGAAATTAGCACAGTGCTATGGAAGAATTTTTCTCTAGGCATTTTGTCGAGAGAGATCATCGGTTAGGATAGAATTGCTCATTCCACCATTTAGCTGCACTGAATGCAGGGGTTTGGGAAAGTGATTTTGGTGTCCGTCTCAATGATAAATAGACTCCTGCGCACCCCTGAGCTGACTTTGTGAACTCTCTGAGGTACCTGTACTTTGTGAACCTCAGAATTTATGTGTAAATACTTTGCTCTCACCCTGCTATCTTAATAAAGTCAGCAGTGTCCAGTCACAGAGTCTTCAGTTTCATTTGGCTTTGTAGGTTTGGTTTAGGGTCACTGAGTCTGTGTGTACGTGTGTGGTGCCCCGTATGGCGGCAGCTGTTGCCTGGAGAGCTCATTAACTGCAGAGATGTGACTTCTCTCTTCCCTCCATTACAGAAATGCAAACACATAAACAACCACCTGCAGGGAGCAGCCCTGATGATGTCGCCCGGCACCTACCTACACACACACACACACACACACACCTCAACCACAGGCATGCTAGTGAATTCCTGTTAGTTCTACAGAACAACAGCCTGACTTCTCATCAGTATCTGCTAGTAGCTCTTTTGTTTACTGGCTGTGATTGCTGCTCCACACATCCCATAATCCTAGAGGAGATAAAGAGACATGGTTATTAAGGTTTTACTTTGAACACAACTAAGTTTTCATTGTTCTTCAGCAGCAGACAGGCCGTCATTTAGCCATCATTGACAGAACATGCTGTTCCTCTTAGAATGGAGGATAAAGCTTTCTGAAACGCTTGATATTTTTAAAAAATAAATGTGTATGTTTTTTTAAATAGTTGTTTTATTGCTTAATAATAATGCATAGCTATTTTCAGATCTCTGTGATGTTCTTATGAGTAAAGTAATCATTTTACATTAGTTGGGGATTTTGTTTTTGTTATATGTATACATCCTGAATTTTAAATTATGATTATGATTATTATTATTATTATTACTAAAATACTAGACATTTTATTTTATACTACAACGTTATTGTTGCATTAGTAATTTTTTTGTGATGTTTAATTTTTATAATTGAAATGATAAATAAAAAATATTGTTTTTCATAATAGTAATAATACTAGGCTGCTACTTATTATTATTACTATTATTATCTTTAAAATTATTTAAAGGGATACTTCCCCAAAATGAAAATTTTGTCATTAATCAATTACCCCCACGTCGTTCCAAACCTGTAAAAGCTGTGTTCGTCTTCGAATCACAATTTAATATATTTTGGATGAAAATCGGAAGGCTTGTGACTGTACAATTGACTGGCAATACATGGTCAAAGTCCAGAAAAGTAGAAAGGACATCATCAGAATGGGACAGTCACAAGCCTCCCGGTTTTCATCCAAAATATCTTAAATTGTGTTCCGATAGACAACATGGGGGGTAATTGATTAATGAAAGTTAGAAAATATTAGAAAATAAATGAATATTTAGTCATATTGAAATTAACATCTATTTTAGCTGCTGTTTTATAGAGATATATTATTGTTGGAGTGATTTTACTAGTTGTCAGGATTATAAAGTTTCACTTTTCCCCCCATTGCCCATGTTAAAATCACTGTAGCACAAGAAAGTGGCTTTCCCTTTATCCTACCAAGCTTACTGTACAAAAGCTCACAGTAGTGAGTGGCTGATGGTGCCTGTAACTCCAGCAGCTCTTGAGGTTCAATGAGGCTATTTGTTACCCAGTTCTCTCTGAGGTGTTAAAAACCCTGCCCCATTTCTTTTGTCACCATGGCAGGGCCACATATAAACACCATCCAATAAACACTCCACCAAAGCTCAGTGTGGGCCTTCAGTGACTTTTGTCCCATTAGCTAGATCCTCCTCTGTTTCTCTCCTTTTTTTTCCCCACTGGTTGATGCTTGATGGCTTTTCTGATAGATTATGACCCCCCCCCCCCCTCCCTCAATTTTTATATCTCACACTGAACCTCACCTTGCCTTTTGTTGCAGCCAAATGAGAAATCAGTTTTTTTCCAAAG
Organism: Carassius gibelio; assembly: GCF_023724105.1. NCBI lineage: Eukaryota > Metazoa > Chordata > Actinopteri > Cypriniformes > Cyprinidae > Carassius > Carassius gibelio. Next base: position 16,088,536 of record NC_068418.1, read on the forward strand.
TCACGAATTTGCTGACGGACGGGTCCCTTTGTAGTAGTCCCCAATGTTTTTCCACCCCTCATTCATTACTGAGCAGCCATTCAGTCATTTCTAAGAAGCTCCATTAAAAATGCATGCAAAGGAAAATTGCATGTTTTGTTCGCAGGGCCTGCGTCGATCGAATGCGTTCCTTAGGTAGGAGAGGAAGTCATGTACAGAACAATGTCAGATTCAAACGTAGGAGATTTATATGTAAATTGAAAATCTGCTTTCTTTCAGCAGCTGTGTACAGTATTCCTTCTAATCACTTCTTTAGGTATCTTCAAATAAGAGACTTTGTGAAGTCTAACATTTCGAATTGTCACAGCTACACCCATGCATCTGGACACATTTCTGGAAAATGTCTTATGGCGCTGTTCCACTGCGTGGTACGGTAAGATAATTTCGGTAAAAACACGGCATATGAAGAACATTAAATCTGCCTGGGAAGAAGAACTTGCAAGTTGAAATTCCGAGTGAAATTTGGGAACAAAGTCTTGAACTGGTCCAGAGGTGTTCCATTAATGCAATACATTGTCTCATTCAGTTTAAAGTGCTTCGTAGGCTTCATTATTTCAAGTGTAAATTAAATAAAACATTTCCAGAAGTGTCTCCATTGTGTGACAAATGTCAGTTTTTAGATTCCAGCTGGCCTCATTATGTCTTGTGTCCCAAATTACAGAGTTCTGGAACAAAATATTCCAAGTTTTATATGTTTGTATTTAAAAAAGTTACAATTGCAATTACAATTGATTGTCTGCTACAATTTCTAAATAATTATATTTTTTTATTTATTTTAAAATTTTAAAATTTTAATTTCTTAAATAATATTTAAACCAAGAACAATGTCAGATTCATTGTGCTCTTTATCTCACAGTGAAAATGGCGATAATATGTTTAATGTTATCTAGGGCACCTGGGAGATTGCAGTTATGCAGCAGTGAGGAGTGAGTCCCGTCGAGCGCTGCTTGGGCTTTGGCACAGCCGGCAGCTAAATGTTTCGATTCATTAGTGCCTCACTGCTGTCTGACACAATGACTGATGCTGTTTTCACTCATTCACTTGGCACTGAATCTCACTAAACAAACGGGAGTGTTCAGGAGTTCCTGCTGAATGCAGATTTAGGTAATTATCATGGTCTATGTGAGTTATGTTTTCTTTATTGGAAATGGTTTTAAAGGATTAGGTTTGTTTCAAAACCAGCGAGCTTGCAAGGTCTTTACTTTTTCATCCCATGAACCTCTCCCATGTTCATGCTGCCCTTTTTTGTACAATGAAAGCAAAAGGTGCCCAGAGGCTGTCATGGTTAAATGAATAAATAACAAAAACATAAAAGTATGGCATATAACTTGTAATTACAGTTGTAATTTTTTACTTTTACCTTTCATTATAGTTTTTGCTAGAAATAACAAACCTACTACAGGTTTGAAATGACATGAGAGTTTGTAAATAGTAATGATATCAAATAATGAATCAAATATAATTATGACTTAACTCTTCAGCCTGTAGCTAGGCCCTATAACAGTCTTGAGATCAGCTGTCATTGCGTGTTTACTGGATATCAGTCAGAACTGGGCTGCGTTTTGCACACGCCAGCTGCCCCAGCACACAGCTGAATGGGATCCCAGCGGCCCCATATCTACAGCTACAGCCATAGCTACAGAACTAGTCGCAAATGCACCGCATGCTTTAATTGGCTGTTTACTATTCCACACACAGTGAACCTCTATATGTGTGTATGTGTGTGTGTGTGTGTGTGTGTGTGTGTGATTAAGTAGGTTATAAGAGTAATACTAAATCTAGATTGTGATATGCATATGGTATATGGTGAAAAAAAAAGAAAAGAAAACTTTTGCGCAGTTTGAACTCTATGTGAGGCTCTACTTTGAGTTGACATGCCAGGACTTTCCATCCACACAGATGATGGGTGGTGATCATAGCCTGTCAAAGCGAAACACCTGGAAAGAGGACGTGTGTAACATTATATTAGTAGATCCATATAAAAAAAAATGCAACAAGATATGCCTTTAGAGATCACAAAAACATTCAGTGAGAATGCTGCTAAGCTTTTATAATGATGCTTTCCAGCTATGCATTTTCTACATTACCATTACCATCTGCTGAATTGCAAACAGATGTCATATCAAATTCAATTTGTATTTTAAAGGTGTAGGCCACATAAAAATGAGAATGCTTGTAAGTCCAAACACCTATAAATGTCCTCCAGTTCTTAAACGAGTCTGGTTTTACTAATTGATTCAGTTGATTCATTTAAAATATTTAATTCCAAAGAACAATTTGTTCGGAGATTCCGGCTTTTAGAAATGATAATATGTACTCTCATGATTTTTAGTGCATCAGTTTGCATCAGTTTCTCACGCAAAACTATCATATGACTTGATAAGGTACAATTGATATTAAGATACTTTTACTTTTGTGACGCTTTAAAGCTCCAGTACCCGTTGAAATTCCACAAAAGAAAGTCAGTCATACAGGTTTGTAATAATTTCATATTGTCAACATTTTAATATTAAACTATCTCTTTAAATATTTTGGCTGATTTGAAAATGTTTACTGTTGCCAGTAAAAGTGCTCCTTTTAACACTATGTGCAAATCCATTTCACCTGTGATACAATAAGCACAAAAATGCATTACAGAAGTCATCAACACGTTCCCTCTGGGCTTTCTCATTACTCAAAAGTTGCTTCCACTCATTCTCCATGTTTTCTTTAGCACCGTTCACCCGAAGGCTTGCCTTATTCGGTCAAGGGCGTGAAATTTAGGCTCCGGTTCAAGTTTAACGTAATTCTAAACCCAACCACCTCTCTTCTTTTTCTCATTTCTCATTCCCTCTCTTTTTAACACCTTTCACCATGTCTGACTGGCACTCGAATTGAAGTTTTGTAGCAGTTGTTGTCGTGGCTTGTTTAATTGGCTTAGGGCCATCGTTCATCCGTGAGGATGGTCATGCATTTACCAGCAGCTCCTCCTGGGGCAGCAGAGGAACGTCTGGAACTTACTATCTGGCTATGTTCTTAGTGTAGTGTGCAATACAAACATCCTACTGGCCTTATTGGCCTCCGCCTGTTCCACATTGGGGTTTTTCTTTTGTGAAGACCTCAAGGCTTGTTTCAGCATGAGAGAAACCATAATAGTCTGCTTTATTGTGTGTGTTGAATGTTCACTCTTGGTAATTACTGTTGTTTTGATCTCCAGGCTGAGTCACTGAGAGAAGTGATGAAAACTCATAGGTTCTGGTATGTTTTAAAAGGCATGAGGGCTTCTGCCATACAAAAGCAAAACACAGTAATTGTGAGTAAAATGGTTTAGTTGTTAGTTGTAATAATATTAATAATAGTTTAACATGTATTACAATAATAAAAAAAACTATTATTATTGTAGTTGTTTTAAAGTTATTATACTACTACTACTAATAATAATAGTAATAATGTTAATTACAATAACAATCTTATAACAATTGTTTTAAAATTATTACATATATAATATATATATGTAATATTATCCTACCTTATTATATACAAATATTATTGAATAATAATTGTTTCACATTTTCTCAATCTCTGAGATTGCATAGTTACCATTTTGTCTTTGTAGGGCAAGTTAGATTGTCTTGTTGTTCTGTACGGTGCTCAGGGCAGTAAGTAATGCTTTAGGGATGAAATAAGCTATGTATTCCTCATTCCTGGTCATCTGAATTCTTAAATTGGCAGCATTATATTGACTAATTGGTGTTGATGTTCCCCACAAAGTCTTTTGAGACCTCGCCAGGCTTCCTCAGCCACCACAGATCTCTCTGATTACCCACTTTTGATAAGACCAAGTCATGATAAATTTACTTAGAGAGACAGATCATGTTATAAACATCCTTATCAAAATAAAGATAAGACATAAAGGTACAGGAAATGTTGTTTTCTTTTTCTTTTTTTTTATATATGGCAGGTGTGGAAAGGACTAGCCAGAATAGCACTTAATCTACTTTTACAGAACACTGTCATCTGGTGGCCATTGAAGGTATTGCTTCTCGTGCATGTGGACCATTTACAATCATGCTCTCCTAGTTGCCATGAAGCACCTGAGATGGAAGACAGTTCGGCTCAGGTTAGGCCTCTGAATAACCCGGATGTAAAGTTGCACTGAGATAGGATACGTCTGTAATGAACTGTGCCAAAACCCTTCAGATAAATTAGAGTTTAGTGAAAGATGCATTATTAAACTGAATTTATTGTTGACTTTATATGCTTGTTAACAGATATTCCTGAGTGACATATGAGAAAGCAGACAATTTTCCTAGTAAAACATAGCAAAATATTGCTAAAACTGCTAAATTATGTAATGGTGTTAGAAATGTTATTTGTAACAGATTGATTGACATGTTGTTTTTACCAGATGAGTTATACCACCTACGCCACCTTGAGCTATACCACCTTCACACCACCAGTTTACATAGACACCAAAGATTTTTTGTTGGTACTGATGGTTCCACGAAGGACTGCAATGGAAACTTTCCAATGCACAAAATGGTCTTTATAGTGCTTTTGTGTGTGTGTGTGTACTTTTTTAAAATGTTCTTTACACTATGTTATAAATGGCTGTGCACTGAAACGTTCTTTAGCACTATCACTATCATTTTCCATGAGGTGAACTGTATTTATATGTGTATCCACAAGGGGGCGCAGCTGCACCAGCGTCGACATTCACTGCTTATTAGCGGCTGTATTGATTTCATAGCTGTTGTAGGTACATAACAACCAGATCCTAAATTTTGTAGAGGTCAACCTATAGATCCCCCTTGCACATCATAATCTATACTCCTACTCACACTCTCGGAGAGATCGTTACGTAGATGGATAACTGAATGCAATTGCTTTATGTAGCAAATGCCCCATTGATTTCATGCCTCTTTATGGTTGACGGATGGAACAATACCGTACAGGGCTGTTAGAAGATAAGGCTGATTGTGTTGAGCGGATGATGAGCGATGACCCTAGAGGTCACCGTGGCTGAAATGTGAAGATGAGCTCGCTCGCAGTAAAAGACTGTTTAACATTCAGGCAAGAAGCTTGAGGTTCTCCCCCGCCCGGTTTGGTGTTAAGTGGGGGTCCATCTGGTGTGCAGACATCTATGATCCCCAGTGCTGTACATTAATAGAAAATCCTGGCTCCTGTCCATAATTTAACCCCCTTGATTTCTTTCCACACTCCTTCTACTCTCATATCTGCTCCCCTGCTTAAATGCACACATCTCCAGTGTTTCCTCTGATGTGTGAGGGGAGGCTCCAGGGGGTCTGCTCAAATGGGGCTGAGGTCTCCATTAGGCTGCCTGACGGAGCCAGTCTTTCGGCAACAGACAGGCATGAGGGAATTGCTCACCCTGACCCTGATCCCCCAGCCCCCCATCACCAGAAAAGCAACGCCCAGTTCCTTCCTTTCGGTCCAGCTTCAAGAGAGTGTAAAAGATGCACCCAGCTAACCCATTTTTTGTATTAAGTTTTTATCAGACATACTTGTTTTTAATATATTTATTTAGGGTGACCATATGCGCCGTTCATACGGGACACGTCCCAGCCAGGATTTTAATATTGCCTAAAATATCTAGGTTTTGGCTATTTGCACTGTGCAGTTTGATCGTTGTGTAACATTCATTAGAGCTATAAAGAGCAGAGCAGACGGCTCCTTATGCTTTCGAATCGCTTTTACGTGTTTGTTCGTTCGTTTGACTTGAAGCATTGTTGTGCACTTTGTTTTGTTTTTTTGGATTTGTGCGCAGCGGCGCTTCAAGTCAATCAAACGAACAAACAAGTGTGCATATTTGCTTCGCTTTGATCGTTCCCTCTAGATCTCACCTTCTCACACGCAGCCCCACGATTGGGTGATTATGTACAATACCTGCATGTTATTGGTCAAACTGCTCTGGATGTTTTAGGCATTATTAAAATCCTGGCTGGGACGTGTCCCATATGAACGGCGCATATGGTCACTCTATATTTATTTGCACCATAAAGGATATCCTGTTGTTAGCTTGTCTTTTTGTAATGTTTGTTACACTTCCTCATGCAACCTGGCACAATATTTGACATCGGCAGTACTTTTTCTTCAAGTGCACTGTTTGCTGATAACATAAAATAAGTTTTAGTGAGAGATTTCAGTTATGAAATATGTTGTCTTTTTGTATTTGTATTTGTTCTTTTAAACAGGTATATGGTTGCATCAACAGTTAAACATTACTATTTCGTATGGTTTAATTTTGTAGTGAAAACATAACCGTTTACGACAAAAACAAACTAGTTTTGTTTTTGTAGTAAAAATAGCATGTTTTATCACAAAAATAAACCCGATCAAACGTTTGTAGTATTTGTATTTGTTCTGATTGCGAGCTGAAAGTCATTTGAATCGAGACAAACTAGCCTATATGGTTGTATTAAATAACCGTTAAACATTGCTGTTTCATTTGCGTTGTTTTTGTAGTAAAAAATAATAGTTTACTACAAAAACAAGCCAGACCAGTTTTGTTTTTGTATTAAAAATAAGACGTTTTTTACTACAAAAATAAACCAGATCAAAAGTTTGTTGTATTGCTTTTGTTTTTTGTCTATGTCAAGGTTTTTGTTTATTTGTTTGTTTTACAATGCTTTCATTTAGTAATAAGAGTAATTTATAATAAGATGTTTATGCAACATTGCCGTTTGGTTCTGGTAATTTTTTGTATGTGTATTGCACATAATATTTTGTTATGTTTCATTGAATGTGTTGTTGCAGAAATTATTGTTCTGCATTGTAACCTAACATCAACCAAACCGTAACACTGGGAAATATGTTTTGTGCAGCAGAGCGTAGACAGCTGGGTCAAAGCTCTTCAGATTACACATTCTGTTTCTATTGTGGAGCCACTGTTAGGTAGTATTTCAGTGAGTATGACTAATGCTGTGGCTGCTGTTATTTTATTTTTTGCTTTCGTGACACTGTAAATGTGTAAAGAATATCATAACTTCACAATGGCAACATTTAAAAGAAGGAGCCCTGTCGTGAGGGAGCGTACTGTAAAAATAGGAGAGTTGCTGCTTAAAGTATCCCGTTAGTTACCCCCACACACCCCCGCTAACACTTCATAATCTCAATCAGCATTTTGACACTGATTAATTTTGCTGTTGACACATTTCTGGCTGTCATGCTGACTTACCCATCATAGTTGTTAATGCTTGCACTCTTGTATGTGTCAAAACGGAGATTGAATGGGAAGCATGACAGATATGAATAGTGATACACTTGAATCACTTGCTCTGTTGGAATTAGGCCTATACGTATTAGCCTCATATTCCTCATGCCATTCCAAACTTGTTTGAATTACTTCGACACAAAAGAAAAATGAAGGTTATCTTGTTTAAGAAGTAATTTCTTTTGGATATATGTCACAGTTGAAGAACAAAAGACAATAGCAACTTTAATTTCATGCCGACTTCAACTGTTGTAACCCCATCATTGAGTCGAGAGTTGATTCGTGAATGAATCATTTTGTGAACAATTTCATCTGATTCACTTGCATAGACCCTAAAAAAGGTCTTGTTTATAAATCAGATGTTGCTACTGGTGAATTATCTCATATAAATCTACAAACTATGAATATAGTGAATAAGTTGTGTACTTTTGGGATGTTTTTGAAGCTTGAAAGCTTCAGCCTCCATTCATTTGAATATAAGCATTGGAATTTTTTTTTTCTAAATTTCTCCTTATACTGTATGTGCCAGAAGAGAAAAAGAAAGTAATACGGCACTGAATGACATGAGGAAAATAAGCAAAGGATGAAAAACTTTTTAGGTCAGCTATGGGTTTTTAAATCTATGTACACAAAACCTTTTTTGGAAGTTATGTGTGAAAAGTGGTTTAGAGAAGGCACTAGCATACATATGGGAAGCATTATAAACCTAATGCTAACAATAAGCAAGTTTCAAATTGAGAATCCAGGCTGCAGCCTGCTTCATTGTGTAAACTATTAGAAGGATCTGGGATTTTACAGCCTATGCAAATATGCACTTAATCCAGCATGCTAATATTATGGCTGAAACAATGGCAGTTATAGACAATAAACAAAAGCTGTTTGTTTATTTGGAAAATCACTTTTGGCTATTTTGGGATTTTGTAAGGAACATGAAATCTGCGCATTCTACATCTCAATTTATTCGGGCAAATTCTCTCATTATCATCCGTATCAAGCCCTAATCCATTGTGAAACAAATTGGATAAATTGGTTTGGGGGTTTATTTTTTATTTACAGTGGATGATGCTACTGTCCCTCATGGCATGCAGTAGCACATTGAAAACCTAGGGCGAAAAAATGACTATGTCTGGCTAATTGATAAGAAAAGGGTGAAACAAACTATTAGCATTCCAACAATAAGCTCAGAACTGAATAAAAGGGCTTCACTCTTAATTTATCTATCACTTAATTTAATTGTAATTCTTTAATAGAATGAGATGTAACAAAGCAATACTGTTCTCTCACGCTCTTATTAATTATGTGCACTCCAGGCTAAACAATTATGTGCACTCACCACATACTGTTCTGTTCCTGCAGTGAGAATAATAAAAAGAGCCTTTCGGAGTCGTTATGACATGCTGGTCTCATAAGACGAAGGGAAATAGTGGATGAGGAAGACTGAATTCAACAGGCTGTCCATTAAGAGGCTGTTTGGATATGCGTTTAGGAGCGGGGACTGATGGAGTTAATTGGTACTTTTGAATGTGCTGTCATACGGCGCTGTAATTGGCTTCCTGAGGACAGAGCCGAGCTGAAGGGAGGAGGCGGTGGGCCGCTGGGTGGGCATTTAACACTGCACTGCCCCTCTGAGGGCTTGAGAGAAAGAAGCTCGATCAGCAAAACGCATTAAACATTTACACTAACCCATAAACACTGGCTGGCCTCATTACTGCTATCAGTACACGCAAGTCCTGAACACACAGCCGCATCATCATCATCTGGGCGCGATGGTGGGCGGCAGACAAAAACGAGCTGGCCCCGGGATGATTAGGGGCATCATGAATGTTTGCATTAGTGCTTCTTTTAGAAGTGAATGCTATTTATCGTGGTAAATTATAAACATTCTAAAATAAAAATATTATTACAATAGTAAAACCGAATTTAGATTTTATTTATTAGGTATAGATTTTATACTGTGGTTTAAAAGTTTGGTGTCTAATATATGTTTTTGAAAAAAGTTGCCTGTCTTTAGGCTGCATTTACTTGATCAAAAATAACATTTTGAAAAAATATTACAATTTTAAATTAAACGTTATTACAATAGTAAAATAACATTTTGGTTTTGTTTGTTTAAATTAAATATATATTTTATAATGCAGTTCAAAAGTTTGGTGTCTGTTGTTATTTTTCCTGTTTTTGTGGTGTTTTCATGTTTTATTATTCGTCATGTAGTCACCAAGGCTAATCAAAAATGTAAGTAATTTTTCACCAACCACAATCCTTCTATCTACGTATCTATATATACTGTAAACATTATTAATTCTCTAATTTGTAATATAAAATCCAGGGCCCCATTTAAAATGTTATGTGTATACAGATTTATATGTAAAGTACATATAAATGTAAAATTTAGATGTAAGTCAAAATCTAAAATTATTTATAAGAAATTAATAAGTTTCACATAAATGAAAGAAAAAAAACAGCAACAACTTCACATTATGCAACTTTTGAGTGTAAAACAGACTCCAAACCTTATAATGCATTATAAATAGCAAGCTTTATAAATTATAAATTGAAGCCAGTGTAAAATAAGCACAACTGTGACCTTATATATGATGAATTTCATGTTTGTGCATCAAATTGTGATGTTGCTGTGCAACTGGGAAAAAAACACTTACAGTGTGTTTACATCAGCCACGAGTGGAACATCAAAACATACAGTTTCCGTTCTAATCAACTAAGCTGTTTATACTGGACGTGCTCCTCAGTGACACCATTTGAAGAGTAAATGATATTTTTCTTTCGGGATCTTAAAAGTAAGCATCACATATATACCATGGTATATATAAGAGGTAAAAAAAAAACTCAAGGCCTGCATTTCTAGAACACACGGATGAGTTTTCCACCCCTAGTCACATTGAACTTCATTGTAGAGTGTCACTTTGTATCTTGTGTTAACAAGGATTAGCATGTGTCCGGTTCTTTGTCATCCTGAGGTATTAAGAATGGGTCAGTTCATCTACAGGTTAATTCGTTTTTTCGGAAAGAGTCGGCACGAAGCGCCGGAGCTGATATGAGAGCGAGGAAAATGAAAATGGGGGCCAGTGCGAAATGCACACAGGAAAAAAAGCCAAGACGGAGAGAAAAGAGAAGGTGGTAGTTTTTCTCTAACAGTCCATCATGGTCTGCTAATGTATGAATGGTGCGATGAAAATTGATTTCCAAGTGAATTATTCCAGGCTCTCAGCCTTTTATAAGACAATAACCTTTACTAAAGTGCCACTGTCTTGAGGAAGATGAGTTCACTTGTTCATTATACTACGCATTTTCTTTCTTTCCTCCTTTCTTTCTCTTCCATTTCACTCTCTGACGGAGTCGCTAAATAGACCTAGCAATTATAGACAGACTGTTTTGATCGATAGCGGTGGAAATGATACCGGAGTGAAGGGAGGATTATGAAATATGAGGAGCATTTGATTGTGGGATGGAGGAAAAGGGGGCGACTGTTTTCTCAGAGAATGAGTTGTTGTGGGCAGGTGGTAGACCGAGCGTCAGGTCAACTTATTGATCCGCGCATTTGGCCAGCAGACGGGTCAGAGATGCTCCGCGGTGGTCTCCCAGTTGGCCGTCCTCTGGCTGGAATGCCGGTGCTTCATCACTGTCAAACACAGCTTGATATTTTGACCTGGCGATGGTAAACCTCTCTCCTGAAATGTGCCTCTGCGTGCTTTGTCTCGTCTTCATGTGGGCATGTTTGCGAGTATTTTGGCTCCAACCCCTGGTTCTCCCTCACTTCCTTTGAGCTGAGCGGAGGATTGGTTTTGGCTGGGTCACTGCCTGGCTACAGATGCATTCTGGCTGGTGTCCACAGTCAGCAGTCTGTGGTCAGCGGTCATCATGCACAATGGAGACGGGCCGTCCCCTGTGGGTGTCAGACGGAAACATACACATGGATCCTACCAGCTGGACTGATGGCTTGCAGGGCTGTTTCTTTCTGAACTTTTTCTCTCTGTCCCCCTCTGTTTCTTTTAAGTTATCCGTCAGTCTCTTTCGAATCTAGTTTGGGTTTCAATTCTTTGTAATTTCACCCTTCTGTTCCTCACTCTGCCTCGCTTTCCTGTCTGATTCACCTCTTCTTCTCTCCCCACTCATTCTAATTTTCTCTCGAGAGACTGTCTTTTTTTATCTGTCTGTTTTGTTCTTCCACTCCACTCTTTTGATCTTGTCTTCACCTCGCACACATTCTCAGCTGTCTTTGCTTCTGTCCAGCCCAAGTGTGATTTCTACCACCGGCTCACTGGTGTACAGATGCCCCAGGCCCTCTATGGGGGGCCCCTCACGGCTATGAGCCAAAATATTGTGTGTTTTTTTTGCACTGCATAGAAGCTGCATTACACCGCTGTGCACCCGACACAAGCTAATTATGTTAATTATGTGTACGTTAGTGTCGGATAGAATCCAAGTTCTTTAGCTTTGATAAACATCAACAGGTTTAACATAATCCAAAAAAAAATTACAACAGGAGCTTTTGCATTTCATTTTTAATTTAAATCCTCCAGCATCATCTTGTCTTTCTCACCTCACTCTCCTAAAGTGATAAATGAAATCTGACTTCTGCGGATGTGTGATCATGCGACTGTCGTTCACCACGCTGCATTGAGCAGTCTTCTTCTACTCCCTGTTTTTAATTGTAGTGTCTGTTCTCTAACTGAACAAAATGATTTATTAATTTTTTTAATTCTAAACGATGATGGGTGGTGGTGACACGATGGGCAAGTGATGTAACCAGTGTTGCGGCTCAAAACCAGTAACACCGTCAACACTATCGCAGCAAGTCTAGTCTTTATACGTGTGCTGTATTTGGGGGCTAGTGTTATCAGAAGCATCTAGAATGCTAGTTCAGACACATGACCCCAAAAGCCGATTGAATGAATGAAAAATGGACCTGCTATTCACTACCAGTGTGAAAGGGTCCCTAGTGATACACCATTTTGTTTTAAGATCGCGTTCAATGTAAATAGGTCTTCCTAGTTGGAAAGACATCTTATGCTCCTGTGGTATAAAAATGGGTCCATGGTTGCGTATAGAGCTCCAGAGGAAACCCAAGGCTACCAAACACTTAATTATATTTCTCAGAGCCTCCGAGATTGTGTGTCACAAACAACCTCGGAATGAATGAGATCATCCAGTGTTCAATGTTTGTGACAGTGTTTTTTTTTTTTTTTGAGGAGTGTCACATGGCAACGGCCCTCCGGAACACTGGAACATGGAGCCAATTTGTTGCCTGGTGAGGGGCGTCACATAACCCCTGCGCTATCCTGAGGGAGCTGGGGGTGGGGTGGTACTCGGTTCAGATAGCCAAATGTAGGAATGATTGTCAGAAATGGGGGTTTGTAGATCATCAGAGCCGAGGAGGTGGGGGGAATCTTGAGTATCCTCAATCCAACAAGGTAGCAGCCACACGTTCACAATGTTCTGTCTGATCGGAAAATGCAATGAAGTCATCACACAGGAGAGCAGCAGAAGTAATTGGGAGGAAATAGGCAAGGCTGTGTTGGTGAATGGATGCCTGGGAGGGGGGCTGTGTTGCTGCGGCTGACCCGTGCCCCCAGAGTTGCTCATTAAAACACGGAGGCTTCGGTCAAAGGAAGAAGATGCGCTCTTCCCCCATCCGTGCAATGCCCTCATCACAAGCACGGACCTGTGAACACATTGGACAGGTCAGAGAAGGCAAAATTGACTTGCTTGCACACACCAAGCCTGGTTTTTCATCAGAACAGTGACGGAACGGATGTGGTATCTAAAGGGAAGCTGTTTCAGAGCATTGGCGTAAGATTATTGTGAGGCAGAGCTTTGTGTAGTCCTCACACGTCTCCATGAGACTGTCAGACATGATGTCTGATGAGGTTCGCCTACTGTTACAGTGTTTCACACTGGGCTTGATTACTCAGTCCAAATTTTGCTCCCCTCTTAGTGTTTATTTATTATTATTAGTTGACATTGTATGTTGTTCATGCTCATGTCCTCTGTTTTAACATGTAGGTTACATTTGCCATTGTCTGAAGCACAGTTAAAATCTTTAAAATCATAATAGTTGCTAAATGTGCAAAATGTGAGAATTGTAAAAGATCGCAATGAGTATCCTAATGTTTATTTGATTTAGTATGTTTTAATGCTGAAATTCACCTAAACATTTAAAATGAGTAATTTTTAGTTTTGAATTCTTAACTTTTTATTAATTTGGTCATGATAGTATTGTATTTGAATTAGGACTCTTCCTCTTCCATCTTTCCCCTCATACCCATTACTGTGATAAAGGAATAGGATAAATTCTGGTAAATCAGACCATTTTATGTCATTGATATGAATAATAAGTAGTGGCACAGTTTACTTTAATTCAATTATTATTATTATAATTAGGTGCCAAGCATCAAAGGTGCAGGATCAGTAAGCGTGATCTTCTTCTTCTTCCGCCGCATGTCTATTGCAGCCCATAGGACCCCTTGCAGGAAAGTTGTGAAATTTGGCACACAGATAGAGGACAGTGAGACAAGTCACCATAGCAAATTTGGAGTCTCTAACTCAAACTCTCTAGCGCCACCACAAGTTATAATGAAATGTATAAAAATGCTAATAACGTTTGCTTGATGACTGATGTTGATAGATTCCTTGGATCAATGGTTTTAATTACTCACTCCTGCAGTTGGTCTGAGGCTTGCTTCTGTATTGCTTGGCTCCATAATAGCTGCTTGCAGCTATAATTATTATTAGTTAGACCTTGGACCAATAATTAAAATATATATATACTTGTAAAAATAAATATATTTATTATTCATATTTCATATTGTACATATTGTATATAATTGCACAAATTACATTTTAACATTAGGGTTTTTAATATTTTTTTTTTTACTTATTTCGACATAATAGTATGACGTTTCCCACAGGCTTTTAAAACCTGGAAATATCAGAATTAATTAATTAATTTATTTATTTACTTATCTATTTCAGGAAAAGTCTCATTTAAATATATATATTTTTTGTTATTCTCCAGAATATATTTGCTAGATATTGTTTTTGTGTAGAGTAAAGCTTGCTTAAGAGCCGTAATGCCTGACTTGTGAGTAGGGATATGTAGGTATCAAATTTTCATGTTGCGATTAATTGCTTATGCTTTTCCCACGGTGTACAGTATTTCAATTTAGTTCCAAAACTGTGTTGTCATAATACAGTACAACAGGTTTAATAACTTAATAACTTTAATAACTTTAATAACAAAATAATTAATAAGAAAATTATAAAGTAAAATTGTTTGCACAGATTAAAGGGCAAACGTATTATAAAGACCAATAGGTATCTCTTTACAATAAGATCTCATTAGTTAACCTAAGTTAATCCAATATAATTGACAATGAGCAACAGCTATAAGGTGGGGGCAGTGGGTAATGGTGGGGGTGATCCCCTGATCCCCCTCAGTAAAAATCCAGTTTTCAAAAACTGAAACAAAACCAGTTGTGCCCACAAATGCTCTTCAATACAAGTGCCCACGATAACAATATTGTGCATATTCTTTATTGTGATATATCGCATATATCACGTGTCTACTTCTGAGTGAAACAATAGTAGTTTTTAATATAGAGCTTTTTAATGTATCAGTTAAACCTGTAAAAAAACCAACGGTCATTAGTGAATCACAGAATCATTCACTTTGATTCAACATGAAGTATAGTGAAATCACCCTTTGTTTCTTCTCATCATGCTCAATGTGTTTTCTTCAGTCAGTCAGCTTCTCTGGCAGCATGCTTACGTTTGCTGATTACATGCAGAACAAATGTTTGCACTGGCCAAGTCTGAGGTCACGTTCACGCCAGACGCGGAGCGTTGTTATTTTTCTCTCTTACAATCTCTCCTCCCTGTCTTCCCTCACTATCTCCCTCTTTCCTCAGGGTCCGTGTAGAATCTTGGAGGGAATTCTTTGTCCACGGTTGTTATTGTGGCCGCTCTTTGTTGGTTTGCAGGTGAATAATGGATGAGACATCTGTTATGTTTAAACGCACGGCAATCATTGGCGTGCGTTTCCGAAAAGCAGCTGTGTGGGTGTATTTTCCTCTGCTTTTTTTCATAGTGGATCTCGTTCTCAGATGATTGAGTCTGTTGCGTTTCGTAAAGTGGGGAATTAAAAGCAGGAGAAATGCACACAACTGTCCGAGCAGATATATTTAAAATGCAAGGCTTGATCAATCGGCAGTCAGTAAGAGTTTTTTTTCTTCTTCTTTTCAAAAAGTGTACAACTCGCTGTAGTTAGCCTTTGAATAGTTGTGGAAGAGAGAAGAAAGGAGCAGGCAGTCAGTCTCAAGGTGAGAAGAATCTATCTCGTCTTCCTGTGTTGAGTATCTCAGACTGCTGACAGATTGTAGCAGCTGATGGCACAACCCCGTTTCCCATGTCTCTGGAACACCTGTGTCAAAAAGACCCCGTGTGCTCCAGGGCCCCGGTGCCTCCAGTGATTCGACAGGGGATTCAATGCTCTCATAGTCCTCAAAAAACAGTACAATCCAGTCCTGTCTTCTCATACACACAGCGCCTGATTGCAGATACACCACTGCATAAAGCTTCTCCCACTTTTGACAGTTACTCTCTGAAATCTGCCTGATTGATGTGAGAAGGGATGAAAAGGCTGTTTTGTGGAAGCCGGTTTTGCAAGGCTCTTGATTTGAAATATAAATAATTGAAGCTCCTTTTTTTTCTCCTCGGATGGCTTGCGAGAAATGAGGATGTATGCCAATTAAGATTCCCTTCTGCCCTCCAAGACGATCCGGCACGTTGGAGAACGAGCCGAAAGACGGAAGAATGAAAGGGTGAAGAGAAAGAGTTCATTACTGTAAATGCAAATGAAACGGTCCCTGCGTATAATAGCTTGTCACTGTCAGAGCTGATAAGAGAAAAAGCTTCGTTTTGTGCGTGCGCATAATTTTGAGCGGAGTGTGTTCGGAAATGCAGCTGTGTAACGGTAGAACATAAGCCGTAGAGGTTATATAGTATTATTCGGATGCCTTAATGGTAATACTTTGTAATAGCTGGTCTCCATATAGCATGATTTTTATATTTTGCTCAAGCTTGTTAGGCCTCCACAAGGAAATGTAATATTCATAAAAGCGGACTGTGAAGTATTCTGCAGACATAAAACACTGGAGTTATTCATTTCTCGGTTAAACCCAAAACTTGAGTTTGTGTGTGGAAGTTTATGTGTGGAGACAGCAATCATAAGAAGCTGTAGATGGATAAAAAAAATGTCCAGATGGGGTTGAGGAACAGCTTCCTTTGGTCCCCGAGCACTGTGAATCAGTGTTTGATTCATTGGGATATGCTGAGGAGCAGCTGGGTTTTGTCTATACTGTATGCGAGACAATTTCCATTTGGTCCTCCAGTGTGTTTGCTCTTCTAAAATGGGATGCTCTGCATGTCATCCAATCACTCCATCCTCTCCACCTCTGCTTAATTTATAGGTAGATGGAAAACAGGCTGAATTTGGCCTCTATTCTGCAGGGGTTAATTGTGTGAAGCGAATCTGTGCTGCTATTGATAGTGGAGGATGAACTGAAAACAAGCATTGTCTCAAGCGTAGATTTGCAGATAAATGGACTGCGGAGCTGCACCAGACGTTTCCGTGATGAAACTGTGCACCAGGCAGATGTTTGGGAAGGTGCTTGTGTGGAGACTGAAGCTCAGAACAGCATGCCATTTTTTTAAACTAAACGACATTTAAACACAAAATGCATCCTTTTATATACATTTAATAATAGCATTCACTTATCTGTCTGATACTTACACGTTTTTTAGCTACAGAAGTGCTCATCTGTTCTCTACAGTGTGACGTACCTGTAGGCCAGTGGTTCTGCTGCATCTAAAGTCTATTCAACAGGGGGAATAAATAAAGCCAGTGGAGTTCTTTGGAGCATTTTTAATAACAGTGTTTAGAACCATACATTTTATAACTAACTAAATAATTAATTAATTGATTAATTAATAGTAATAATAATATTATATGCAGTATGTAAATAAAAATAATGCATGATATATCAGTACTATAATGTTTTCAGTTGTTGTAAGCTATGCAAATCCATCAAAATTTTATTTTTTTATATTTTAATTATTTTAAAAAAACAGCAGCAACAACATACTAACAGTTAGTTGACATGCATAGATTTTATTATTTTATTTTGAAGAAATGTTATAGATTTTATATCAGTTACTATACATATAAATATTATCAAATTATACTGTATCAATCAGTTATTGGTTATAGGCCATAACATGAAAATTGTATTTGTAATATCAGTGCATCCATAAATAATCACTATCACTTGTTATTAAATATACATATCGGCTGAAATTTTATTTTTACATTTGTTATATATATATATATATATATATATATATATATATATATATATATATATATATATATATATATATATATATATATATATATATACACACACACACACACACACACACACACACACACACACACACACACACTTTTTTTTATCAAATAGTATAGATTTTTATGTTTGGCATCTATCAGTTATAAGCCTTGATAATTATACTTTTTTTATTGGTTTATGTATTTGTGCATCCCTAAATAATCATTTTCAGTTCTCATTAAATAAACATATTGGCAGATATTGGATTTATACCTATTTGAATGATTTTTAAAATATTTTAAATACTTTATTTTAATGAACTTAGCATTAAATGTATTTATTTTGACAAAATAGTAAAGATATTTATATTTTCCATTAATCAGTAATAGGCCTTATAACTAACATGATAATTATCATCATCTTATTGTTTTTTTTATGACATCCCTAAATAATCTTTATCAGTTCTCATTGGATGTACTGTACATATTGGCAGATATTGGATATTTAAGTATTTTAATTTAAAAACGTGTACTTTAATTATTTGAATAAAGTTACATAGTTTAAAAAAATGTTTTCATTATTTGAACAAAATAGTGTCAATTTTTTTTTATATATGGCATTTATCAGTTGTAGTCCATGTGAAAATACTATCAGCTCATTGCTTTTGTAATATCAGTGCATCCCTAATCAAATCCAGTTGAGAAGCACTGCTGTGTGTTGCTCTATTTGGACCGAGCTTGCCATAGTCCTCAAGTTTAGTTCCACAGCTGCTGCTGCCACCTGCATTACCTGCAAGTTCAATCACACAGCCCCTGTCTGTCATGGATGCCAGCTCCCATGAAGCCCGGTGTCAAACACAGCCAAAGTCAAGCAAGTCTCCAAAAAACAGTCACTCTCTGCCGGTCGTGCAGTCTCTGTTTTGGCACATTGCTTCAGCAGCCCTTCAAAGAACCCCACCACGGTTCCAGCTCAATTGCCCCCATAAGGACCATTAAGAAAGCATCGTGGGAAATGAATAAAGAACGAATAAAGAGTGGGGTGCTGGAGCATGGCAAGTATTAAATGCTGCAATCATTATTGTAGTTACCATGATGAGAGGGGAAAACAGCATGCTGATGAATGAGTGGCTGTAAATGCTGTTGCTGGTTAGATCTTCTCCATTAGTACGCAGCGCCTGGCCCATTCCCAGAGACCCAGCTCTCAGCCCGGGGCAGCTGCGCTCCTGCCTGTGTTCAACAGCTTGGTCCCGGAGTGAGGAGCAGTCTGACTGGGAGGGTAATGAGCTCGCTCCACCCAGAGCTGAACATCCAGCTGTGGGAGAAGAATTGTCCTTGCATGCACATCTTTGCTTAGGCAGGTGGTTTCGTGGTGGGGAGGGAAGCGGTTGGGGAATCTGGATATACATGCTATGGTAGATCTCTTTTAATATCTCATCTGTTCTCCTAGATAGTCGTGAGATTAAATGGAGTGCAAACTGGCTTGAGGCTGTTTCTCAGATTTTTCATATGGGAGAACGAACTAAATAATCTCAAATTGTCTCTTCTAGAGAGACTTCAACTGTGTTTCAAACAGTGTTTAGAATTGCAGGGTATCAGAGGCTGAAATTTTAGTTTGAACTTCTTGTTTCTCATCAGTTAAAGAAATTCTATTCTATTCTACAGTTGTCTGATTTTTTTTTCTTTTTCTTTTAATCATATTATTGATTATCAACTTTCATTCAAAAAATGGAAATGAAAAATAAATCTAATTAATTATTAAATTAAAATGATAAAAGCATATTTAGACAAAATAAATACAATATATGGATTGAAAATTTGATATTTATTTTGTAATCTGCTAAAATTTACATTGTACTTATTTATTACATTTTAAGTGTAAAAGTATAAAGCTTAACTTTACAAAAAATGAAAATTCTGTCATCGTTTACTCACCCTCCACTTGTTCTAAAGCTGTATGTTTCTTTCTTCTTGTGAACACACACACACACACACACACACACACAAAATATATTTTGAACAATGTTGGAATGTTTGATTATTAACATTCTTTAGAATATCTTCTTTTTATGTGTACATCAGAAAAAAAGAAACCATAAAGGTTTGGAACAACTTGGGGGGGGGGTTAGTAAAAGATGAAATAATTTTCTTTTTTGGATTAGCTTTCCCATTTTGTGAGTGTTAAATGATGGTAAAGGTAATCTAAATATAAAAATGAAATCTGTCAATATCCCATATGGAACTGATATACTGTGCATCACCAGACAAGATAACTAAAGAACCTAATTAACTTTTGTGAGCAATGAAAGAGAAACATGTAATAAAATCTTCCTCTGCAATGATTTATTCACTGTTTCCTTGATATATGGGAGAAGGCTGGATTTATGTGATGGTGCTTTTCATCAGTCCTAAAGCACTTAACCTGAGTGGCGGTGGGTATCCTCAACCAAAATCAATATGTGATGTACGGTATACGGCTGTGTGCTGAGCACACATCCACTAATAGGTATTAGGGTGAGGACTGGGTAAGGAAAGAAGGATTAGGGTAATTGTGTTTTATCTGCCGTGGTTTTTAGTGGATTTCACTGAGGACACACACACATACACATACATACACACAATAGATAGAGAGATAGAAGGACCTCTCCAGTGACCTCTACAATATATAGATAGCAGTGAACTAGAGTGGAACAGGCTCTTACACTCTGCTAACAGATAAAGATCAGATTTAAAATCCACATTTATGGAGCAGAACTCCTTTTGAATTATTCAAATAAAAAAGAGACTGTTAAATTTATTTTTTAGGAAAACATACTGTACATTTGTAGCAATGTAAAGCTAATGTTTATTTAAACAAAATTATTTTAATTTGTTTAGACCAAGTAGTATTGAATTAAAATGTTTATTTTAATTTAATTGATTAAATTTGGGCCATTTAATTGATTGTCAGCCATTATTTAAAATTCTATCTTACTGGTATTGGTCAGAATTTTAGTAACGGGGCATCCTTATTTTTTAGGACACAAACTGAAAGGTTAGGCTGTTCATAATAAATGATAATAACATTTGCATCAAAGGCTTTTTATTATGCACCAGTTAAGTTAACTACTGTACCTGATAAATCTTTATAGTTTATAAATATTACTGAATAAGCAATTATATAATGAAGTTCAAAATAAAATGTCAGCTGGTTGACACACTTCCACAGTCGCATGGTATCACCTATTGTATTCCCCAGCACTAATTGATGTCGTTTTCATCAAGGCAGCATTAAACCGCAGTTGAAGCAAACATGAGCTCTGAATAATAACTATCCATCCGTTTCCTCAGACTTGTTTGGATTAGGATCAGTTATAGCAGAGCAGCAAAATGGACAGTTTGAATCTGGCAGATTGACACTGATTTGATTTGGACATCTGTCAGATGAAGCCAATGGGCTGTAAGAAACCGAACGGAACCATATGAGAGAGTCTCAAAACTCGAGTTGCTAACAACACAACTGCTAAATTGATTAACATTCAGTGGAAATCAGGATTGGAATCTCGCCATATGGTTTTTGGGTAGCCGAGTCTGTAGAAATTGACTGTAGATATTGAACAAACAGCTTCATCTGTGTGATAGCTCACACCTGGATGCACTGTCGACAGGCGGTGTGCCTCACCGAGCAGCAGGCCAGTCGGCAGATGTGTTCTCACGTTATATTACGCTGATGTCATTTCCCATGGGTAATGTCTCTGCTGCAGTTACATCGGCACTCGGCAGGCAGCACGAAGGAAAAATCCCCACTTTCCCACTTTTTTTTTTTTGGTGGGGTGGTGTCACTTTCTATTCTTGTGAGCTGTGTGACAGCGCGGTGGAGTAAGGAACTCCCAGCTGTAGGAAACCAGAGCAGATCTGGCTGGAGGTGCAGTTAGCTCATTCTCACACTCATAGTCTGCTGGCGGTCTCCACCTCCCTCTTTTTTCTCCAGCGTTGTCTCACGTCTATTTTTTCTGACAGATTTTTGACTGCATGTGCAGTGAAGTGTAATGAGTTGAGCACTTGGGGGGATCTGCTCATAATCAAAACAGCCTTATTTATTAATGATAGTCCATACAATAAGACATTCAACCAGCTGCTGTGAAGAAACCGCAATGTCTAAGAATTGGGGATTATCAAGGGTTGGAGGAAACTGTTTGAAGAGTTGAATTGATATAATGGGTAGGTGAATAGAAGGATAGTTTGATGCAGAGGTAAATGTATGGGCAAAGAGATGGGTATTTGAATGAATAGATGGATGGATGATTATATTCTCTAGCAAAAATCTGAAACTTCACTGAGACACTTGAAAGTGAATATCTTTTGAATTTCTCATATCTTCCACTTTAATAACCACCACTCTTTTAAAATACATGAAGTGCACCGCTCTATGCTTTATTCCTATCCCTTCAATCCTGAAATGAGCACACATGCATCACACCAGAAACATGGCACAAGGAACAAGCAGAAGCCGATGAGAAGCCTTGAGGCTGCTCGTCATGAAAGTGCAGAGAGTTTGTGGTTGTTTCTTAATGGAAGTTGCCAGCTGAGAGAGCACACTGAGAGAGATGTTAACCTTCCGAGATAGCATGCACATTAAAGATGCATTACGGAGTGCTTTGAAGTCAAATTAGGTCTTATTCGAGTCATGATAGAGGGTGTGTAGAATCGACCGGATGTGGCGCCCTCTTCTGTCTCCATATTATTTGATGGGGGTTTCAGGTCATTATAACCCGCATGAATGTCACTAGATGCCCAGTTGTCTTTGCTAAATGCATTTCTTAGTCTGTGTGTCAGGCTGAAGGAAGATTAATGGCCCTGGTGGAGTGTGGGTGTTGTTTAGGGGTGCAGCACCACAGCTGGTGTGTGAACCTAGAGCCCTGTGCTGGAGGCCCGACTGACCCTGTGTTCTCTGCTATGTACATCAGGGGCTGGATTCCAGGGCCCCCCTATAAAGTCAACGAATAGGCTGTGTCCAAAGAGATAAACGGCCCCTGATGTGGAATGGAGTATAACTTTGTAAAAATGTATATGTGTGTGTGTGTGTGCATGACGGGTATCCAGCGAGGGGTGGGTTAAGAAACAGAGCGTATAAATAATTGATAATATGTACTGGCTTCTTTGTGAAGATGAACATCCATTGTGGATATGCCAGTCAGTATTGAAGGTGGGGGGCTTTAAAAAGAAGCATTAGCTCTCTGTGCTGTTGACCTCATTATGTGGTTTAGAGCATAAAATAAACATTCATAGGCGAGAAACCTAGTGAAATAATGCTATGGATTAAAAACACATTTCCCACTGATCTTTTGCCAGTATATTAATTTTCACTTCTGCTGAATATTAATATTTGCTTTATTTTTCACAGTGTGACAGATGAATAAAAGCATGGCATGGTGTCACAAGAAGATGAATATTTTTCTTTTTTGTGTGTTTTTTTGCCTGTTGCTTCTAATTGCATTGATTTATTTATTTGGAACCATTGTTCATTCCAGTCCTGCATTTTCTTTTACTGTTGCTCTTTTATATATAGATAGAGATGATTTACTGTTGATGTTTATATATATATATATATATATATATATATATATATATATATATATATATATATATATATATATATATATATATATACACACACACACACACACACACACACACACACACACACAGTATATATGCATATGTAATTTTGAACGCATCTAAGTCCTTTCCTTCAAGTTGTCCTTATAGTTTAAATGGTTTGTTTTCCTTAATATCTCACCAAATCCAAGACTAAATATGTCAGATTCCGTTTTACTTACATTTTTTTCCTTTCCCATTTAAACCACAAAGTTTGCAATTACAATTTTGCACAATTGCTGGCAGCGCTCTCCTTTAAATCACTATGAACTCAAAAGGCTTGACATGTTTTTGGTCCAATTGCCCTTTTGTGTTTTCGCTGTCGTTCCAGCTCCCCCCCCTTTAAAACACTCCCAAGTATTCCCAAAAGCTTTTATTCTTGGTTTCCCCCTCCCTCCCTCACTGCCTCCCCCTTCTCACCCCTCCCAACCCTTTGTTAGAGACAGCCCCTCATCCACTCCCCTCTCACTGTCTTCTCCTTCATTCGAGGCAGAGAGAGGGAGTCATGAGCGTCCGTGTCGTAAGGATGCAGAAAACACGCTCTTTGCATTGTTAAATGTAACGGAGAGGTGGACTAAGTGTCATCAGCCAGTTTTTTTTTATTTTTTCCTGCTTTTTTCCTCTAAGGCTCCACTCGTTTGTGCATGCCGCTCCCTGGCTCTTTGGCTGAGAAGCACTGGCTGAACGCAGACTTGCGCTGACTGAGTACCTGCTGCCTGGGGGATTTTCTGACATGAATAGCGGTGATCAGAGTATATGTTTTGTCTGGCAGTGAACACTTCCTCTGAGGCTCAGCTGGAGCGAGTTTAAGCCCAGGACACAAGGAGGTACACCAGAAGAGGAACGGATGCTTGAGAGAGCTAAACGGAGAGAGAAATTGCTTCTGACTCCAATGACAAGAAATGAGAACGGAAGAGCCACTTTTTCCAGAGTGACAAGCAACTTGGCTGAGTCCACAACAGGAGCTTGTCTCGTCTCAGGAGTTATCCACTAAAAAGGACTGAGGACTAACAGCACTGTCCGAAGCAGTTGTTTGGTTTGCTTTGCGCGCATTGCTGTAGTAATCTCAGCTGTTCCTCGTATCTTGTTTCTGGCTCTGCACTGACCGGAGCATCTGGGGGAAGAGTGCTCACCAGACACAACCACTTTTGACTGTACGCTTTATTCAGGGTGCTCTCCGAAAAAGAGGGGAGGTCACCAAAGAGGACCAGTGTTGAATGATAGAGAAGGGGTTGAGGAAAAAGACCCTGCTGCTCACTGAGGCATATGGTTGAGCTTGCCAAAGACAGCTGCTGACTCTCTGTGGGCTAATTATTCATTCATTTAGGAGATTCAGCCTGGGGCAGGGGGAGGAAAGTTAAGACTTTTATGACCAAAGACGAGCCTAGTGTTGCAGTTCTCCGGACGATTTGGGAAGGGGTCAATCTCCAAAAGTTTGTGCGTTCGTTTGTGTGAGAGAGGCTAATGACTCCAATTCCAGCTTGTGGTCAACTGAGCGTTTCCCTGGACAGACGGCTAGCATGATGCCTAGCCACACCCGCAGTGCTTCCTGACACATGCCACAATCAGAGAAGCTTGGCATCTTCGTGCCGCTGTCGGGCACAGACAGGTGGCAGCACGTCCTGAAAGAAGAGAATTCATTGTGCCATAAAAAATTACAAGCACCCCTTAAGACAAATCAAGAGCCAATTCATTACTAATTCACCAAGCCGTGGAGTTCTGCGCTTGCAGATTTAAAGTACAAAGTGCAGCAGGGATTGTTCGCACTCTCTCGTCGTGTTGCCAATCTAGACCAGGGGTCCAGTGGAGTTTTTTGTCAGATACTCTCAAGAGAACTCACATTCTAACCTTTCATGACAAGCCACCCCTGTGCTTGGGAGAGAAATGGAGGGATTGCCGGAGGGTTGGGGACTGTAGGACCTGCACCCTTCCAGAGCAGCTGTAATTTGGGAACAAAATGTGTTGCTTGGAGACTGGCGAAAGTATTTGTCTACGTTTTTCAGGAAGGAACTGCGATAAGAAGTGCCATTGGAGTTTAAGCTGAAGCCATTTTCAGAGTTCTTTTTGTCTATCTTTCTTCTCTGAGTCTGTTCAGAACGCTTGCCGAATTGGCGTACTTTAGGGACGGCGCGGAGTGGAGTATGACCAGTTGTCAGTACCCCACGCCGCCCCCGGAGCGGGACCGCATGTACCAGCACAAAGTGTCGCTGGTCGTGCGGTACTTCATGATTCCTTGCAACATCTGTCTCATACTGCTGGCCACTTCCACGCTCGGCTTCGCTGTACTCCTCTTCCTCAATAACTGTAGGTCACAGTTAGTGAAACATGACTGGCAGCGTATGTATATATATGTGTGTTTGTGTGTTCGTGTTTGTGCATGACCCTGTAGAGTTTTTGTGGCTTGATAAGTTACAGAATAGTGGTCCTTTCCCTTGTGTGCAGTGTAGAGATTTCTTACAGTGATCCTCAGGGAGGCAGAGGAGAGACACTTTGACGGATGGATGGTTCAATAAGGATCGATGGCAATCAAAAACTAATCCCTAATGCGTTGGCTTCGATCCCCTGCCTGACAGTGAAATGATTAAGGATGACACAGATAAACTGTCCTCATCCTACAAAGTGCTTGAATGCTTGTGTCTAAAAACACTGCTTGGTGGCGCTCTGTCATCCCTGAAGCAGTGGTATTTAGACTGCACAGCGGGATAAAGGGGGCAGATTAAATGCCTTTGGATGTGAAAGCTTGGCATTAGCTTCAGTGCTTACTGTATCTGCTTGAGTGAATCTGCAAACGCTTTGGTGTCTTAGGGTGCCCCGCCAGCCAGTGTGTGTTGCCAGATCGTTTTGGCACTGTGCTACAAAGAAAAGATTGGAGACGAAACGTGTGCTCCAGAGCATGTCACAATGTGCTTTGATGAAATGGAGCAGCAGGTAATGCTGCTCTTTTCCCGTTTTAGATGTATTACTTATCGCTGTCCTGTTTTATCTGCCTTTTTGCACCATTGGATCCTGGGTTTTCTTATTCTGTGAATTATCAGTTACATAGAAACACGTTATAGTATGATTTCGGAGCTTTTGTACGATTTTGTTAGTACGCTCTGCTAGAGAAATAAGTTTAATCGTTGAGAAAATGGTCTTGCTATGCATCAGTGCTGATGTCTCATTAAATTCTTAATGATATTGAAATGTAGATGACTTTTTAACAGGAAGCTTGTACAGCGGTTATCACACACACACACAAAGACACACACACACACACACACACACTTGAGTTCAGTGGCTGTTCTCCAGCATTAAGCTTGTAAGATGCCATGTGAAATTACACTGCAGACACTGGTGTATTGTTAATGGAAATATTTGACAAATTGGGTCACAAAGTACCAAACAAAATTTAAATGAGCCCTTTGGTAGGGCCTCAGGCCATCTGAGTAGATATTAAATCACTGTTAAATAGTTGCAAAGACGCATATATGAAACTTTGTTCTGTATAAAGACAATAATTGACACCTTTTTAGATAGTAATATGTTTAGTATTTTTGAATGAAAGGGGAAAATAAAAAAGAGAGCATTCAGCCCTTTCCACCCTGTGTAAACCATTAACTACCTTATTTCTCATATTCTTACCTGTGCACTCACTTAAAGAGATCCACGGTGCCTCTACATTAGATCTATATTAAAAGACCGAAAAGGGCCCTTCATGAAATTCTAAAAATGTGCCCTCTCCATCCCACAATAAAGGAGTCTGAGTGTGAGGTTCATTTATAAGCCGACCATGTCGCAAAATCGATTTAATCCAGACAGATTCCATTAGATTTAAACATAAACTCAGTTAGAGCACTCCATCCCTGCTCCTCAAAGAAGAGTAAAAAACAGGACGGAGTGAAAGAAGTACCATTAACATGGAGAGGTGCATCATAGCGTTTGAAAGCTTGTTGGAGTAGGATACAGACCAAAGGTTAGTCATTTCCATTTTCATTTAGCAAGCACAGAGAAGAGAGGCCACACAGGACTAGAGCTGCTCAGCTCCACAACCAAATCCATCAGCCTATACATACACATCAGTAAACTAGATAATAAAACAGAAAGGAAAAGAGAACAGACACTGAATGAAAACACATGGCTCGCATACTGCCTGACAGTTCAAGTGGAGGTCTGTTTGGGGCCACATATTGCAGTGTATCTGCCTTACTGTGCCTTTTACATGGGGATTTAAAAATAATGTATTAATTGCATGTTTGAAATGAAAGTATTGATTTTAAATTTATATTAAATATTAATATGTAAGACATGAATTCATTTCATTTTATAATATTCTAATTTCTGTTTAGTTATTTTGCAATCATTAACTCACTTGCTTCTTTATCAAGTATGCTTAATTACTTCAGTACTTCTGCAGTTTTGTTCTTGGTTCATTTTCAGTTTGAATTTTGGGTGAATAGAAAAAATAGACTCTCTGTTGATCTAATGCTACAGTACCTTTAGTCCACTCAGATTTGCTTTTAATTGTGATTAATCTCCCTTTTTACTAATAATTGTGAATTCTTGGTGTGAGAATATTGGTATTGTATAAAAAAAAAATGCAATACATTTCTCCTTCCTGTTTTTAGCTATATTTAAAGGGGCTATATGATGCAATTTAAACATTTTCTTTCTCTTTGGAGTGTTACAAACTCTTGGTGCATGAAAAAGATCTGTAAAGTTGTAAATACTAAAGTCTCAAATCCAAAGAGATATTCTTTATCAAAGTTAAGACTCTGACACGCCCCCCTAAAACAAATGATTCAAACATGCCCCCACATGTCTATGTCACTATGTGGAAATATTTGCGTAATGCTCCCCAAATGTTCACACAAAGAAAGAAGCCGTGGTTTCAGTAACCGCAGTTAGTGTTGAAGCTGCAATGTCAGGATGATGCTGTGTGTATCTAGGCGAAAGCAAAAGCCTTAATTGGCCTTCTGAAAGTAGATGCATTTAGGAATCTTTAAGATTTCTTACAAGTTACAACAGAAAAGCAACAAAGTTTTATGGATGACCGTTTCGTGAACCTAGGAAAGAAGGTAATTCTGACTTTGCTACGACAATCTGGAGCTTCTGAATTGAACAATCAGCTCATGTATTGTATTTTGTTATTAGTTGAAGTATTTGTTATTTACTGTTCAAATGCAGAGTTTTGTGCATTGTGTGTCTGTGTGTGCACGCGAGATGAAGCTCGCGATTATGGAAAGGGGAATTACATTTCCGATGAGTGCTTGCGGTGTCAGGCTATCACAATGCACTGGGTCAGTTGGCCAATAAGAGCAGACTGCGCTTATCAGAAGGAGGGACCTACAATAATGTACATTATTTGAAAATTACTGTTTTTTGAACTTTAAAGCATGTCAACATATTCTGTTATACCAAATACATACAAATATGAATTTTAAAAAAGCATCATATGATCCTTTAACCTTTACATTTTTGCAAATTTAAATTTAATGTAAATCATATAGTTTTCATTGATCTATTGCAATTTCACCTACTAGATATGCTACGATTTTACTTGTAGTTAATTACTTAATTTCCATTATTGTGAAAATATTGCCAATTCTTGGCATGCAAATGTCGGTATAGTATCATGAATTAAAATATTGCTTTATCAATATTTAACATTTACATTTTAAATACTAATTGGCCAAATGTTTGTATAACAACCATTCAACTGTAAAAATCATCCCTCGCAACAATTTCCTGCATAGCTGTGCTAGCACATACAACAGCTTTGAATAATTTAACATAAAGAATTGCAATGTTATTGCAGTGTGAACCAAGTATCAATATAATATTCTATCACCAGGTCCCTGCCAATTCCCTTAAAGAAAATCTTCACCAAAAAGAAAGATATTTTCAAAGTCAGCGGAGTCCAAACAGCATTGGTCTCCTTTGATTTTCATTGTATGAACTGAGACACTGAGTCATAAATATATAATTTTGTGATCCACAGAAGAAAGCACAGGTTTACAACAGCATAATAATGAGTAGAGATGACTCTTTAAGTAAAGCAAATGTGCTTGAGGTAAACCTAGTGTTGAATTTCTTAGCCACGTATCATTTACATGTGAAACAAACGTTCCCGTGAGACCCGCACAGACAGTTGTTTTGTCCTCTACTGCCACTGGACATATAAGAAAGAAAAGCTGTACTTGGGGGCGTCACAGGGTTATGCATTACAGTGTGTGAGCAGTATATATTTTATCTCTATGATACACATCTGTGTGTGTGTTATACACCCTCAGCTCTGGAAGCGATGTTTCCCGGAGGATGAAACGCTGTAACTGTCATGATTGACTCTCGGACCAGTTCAACAAACACTTCATTATTCAAGGAGAGAAACACAGCAAGCCGTTTCCCCTCTCTCTCTCGCTTCCTCGTTCCCTCACACCTCTGTTTTTCCGGTCTCTCTCTCTCTCCCTCTCTAGCACCGGCTCTCCAATCTTCCTTGCGCTCAATTGTTGACAAGCAATTTGAAGTGAGCCTAAAATTAAACTCCATGCTGGCAGTTGGGGGTGCTGGTGAAGAGAGGAGCAGAGATTCCAGCTCCGTCCCTGTGTGTGGGAGAGAGAGTGTGTGTGTGTGTGTAAGTGCAACCGGCTGGCTGGGCAATTGATGTGATAGTTTTGTGGTGTTGGTTATTCCCGCCTGCAGAAGCAGGGTGTTGTAGCTGCACTTAAGCTAGATGGCTTCATGCGCCGTGTTGTTGAAACGCCGGTTCTGTCAAGAGTAATAAGGTACGCGAGTTCAGCGTTTTCAAAATCACTTCGGTTTGGAGGAAAGTTAGACTGAGTGGGGTCGCTTCCAACTTCTGTGGCAGTTCTCGCTTTCAGTCGTTGCTGGTTTTAATGAGTTTCAGCCCAATACTTTTGGCTGGTTTTGTAGTCTGAATATTTTAACATTTATTAGTGTAACAGCTTAAACTGACAGTTCACCCGAAAACTTTAATTCTGTCATCATTTGCTCACCCTTGTGTCGTTCCAAACCTGACTTTCTTCTACCGTGGAACACAAAAGAAAATATTTTGAAAAAATTCTCAATGTTTGTTTTATGCTTACTATGAAAGTCAGTATGATTCAGTGTTGTTTTGAATCACATTGACTTTCATTGCGTTTAAAATCAGTTAAAACATTCTTCAAAGTATCTTCTTTTATAATAGTGTTTTGTGGGTGTTTGTCACTGTGTGTACGCTGTACAGAAGTCCTAAAGAGACATGCATTGTTGTTTTCTTCTCTTGTTTACTTGCGATCAGTAATTTCCTTGTGACCTCAATGTAAGTTGTTTTGGCGATGTTGATTTTCTGAAGCATTAACATGCAGATGTTCCATTCCCTTGAATTGGCTTAAAGTTAAAATTAAAAACACATGTTCAGAGTCTCTACATTGTTCAAAACTATAAAGTTGTTGTTTACTTCACGAATGTCTTAGAGTTAGACAGTAGAGTGCTCTATCACTGACAGACATAAAAACCTTTCAGCTTCAATGAGTTGCTGAAATAAACTCAATTATTCTTATCCATGTTGCAGCAGTATGAACATAAAAATGGTCACGAAAAAGCATCAGAAAACATTTGTTACTTAAGAAAAAATCAGTAGGAAATAGCTGAGATTTTAATGAAATGATTTTTAAAATGATGAAAGAATGAAGTCATTGTTGGCAAGATCACAAGAGAATCAAGTCAATATCTCCAAAAACAAATGTTTCATTTGTTTGTTGTTTGTTGTTTTTTGTTGTGTTTTGGTGATTCATCTGTCCAACAAGACATTTCAGCGTCTGACCAAGAACATTTGGTTTTTTGTGGCTTTTTTGATGTAGGCTACAGCCTGTGAATGCAATTTTATATTACTAGTTCAAAAGCTTGGGGTTAGTTAAAAAAATGAAGAAGAAGAAGAAGTTTTATTTATATGTCTTTTTTTAAAGTCGCTTATGTTTAAAAAGACTGAATTTATTTGATTAAATATACAGTAACATGATTATTATGAAATATTTTCAGAATTTCAGCATTACTCCAGTCTTCAGTGTCATTTGATCCTTCAGAAATCTTTCTAATATGCTGATATAATATGCTGAAACATTTCTTCTTATTATTAATGCTGAAAACAGTTGTATTGCTTAATATTTTTGTGGAAATATATAGGCCTATACAGGTGTGTGTGTGTGTGTGTGTGTGTGTGTGTGCGACCCTGAACCATAAAACTAGGTCATTTTCTTAATTGTGATTTATTCATTATCTGAAAGCTGAATAAACAAGTGTTCCATTAATGTATGATTTGTTAGGATAA
This sequence comes from Carassius gibelio, assembly GCF_023724105.1. Taxonomy (NCBI): domain Eukaryota; kingdom Metazoa; phylum Chordata; class Actinopteri; order Cypriniformes; family Cyprinidae; genus Carassius; species Carassius gibelio. The sequence continues at coordinate 16,120,132 of NC_068418.1, forward strand.
GACAATATTTGGTCAAGAAACAACTATTTTAAAATCTGGAATCTGAGGATGCAAAAAAATCTAAATACTGAGAAAATCGCCTTTAAAGTTCAAAATCAAAAATTCCGTTTTGATATATGTACGGTAGAAAAATTACAAAATATCTTCATGGAACATGATTTTTACTTAAAACTCTATAGATTTTTGGCATAAAAAAAAAAAAAAAACTATAATTTTGACTCAATGACTCAATACAATGTAATGGTGTTAGCTTTTCCTACAAATATACCCCTGCTACTTACGACTGGTTTTCTGGTCCAGGGTCACAAATAAAACATTTTAAATATCTTAGTGTCACTTTTGATCACCTGAACACTTTTTGATATAATGTGCCTTTACTGAATAAAAAGTTTTAATTTCTTAAAAAAAAAAAAAATTATCTAAATTTTACTGACCCCAAACTTTTATTGAAAAATTATGTCTTTAACATATATTTCAGTGCTGTAAGTGCATTACTGCAAACAAATTTGACAGCATTTCACGCCACAGATGCTGTTGATAGAGCTCAAGTTGTTTTTAACCTGCAATATTCATTTAATCTCATATTCCATCTGATCTTTCTTAATCTATTCTTTTTGAGATTTAACCTCTGTGAAAGAGTCATGTAGTCCGCTGTCCAACCACTCATTCGAAATGACTGCTGACCGCCTGGGACTGTCCAGATGTCTTCCTTTTAACTAATGTGCCTCTCTCTCTCTCTCTTCTTCCTCCACAGACAAACCTGTTCACTTCACACCGGCTCCTCCTCCTGATGGTAAGTCCCATAAGATTTCCCCTGACTGGAGTGTTTTCAACCTGCCCAGATAATGATCTCAGCTCAGACCCATTTGCTGTTTGAAGTGGGCGTCCTCGCCGTGTCGCTTCCCTCCGCCGGCTTGTGTGTAGCCTGTTAACATGGTCAGCGAGAAACAGGGAGAGGGACATCTGCTTTGATGTAGAAATCTCCTGACATCTTGATTTATCTAGACTGGTGGGATGTGGGGTGGCTGACTTCTCGGGCATGCGGCTGAAGTTTTCCCACATCCCCCTGGGACGCAGCTTTGTTTATTACTCAAGCTGATTAGCCGATTGCGTTTGCCAAGTTTAATGAATATAAATCTCAATATTAAATGAGGTATTGTTTCTCTAGTTGTCACCATGCACTGAGATGCATTAATTATACAACAACAATTTATTGGCAAATGGCATATCTCTGCACAGATTAATTGGGAGAAACAGCTGGTTTCCCCACTCTGTTAATGAATATTTATATGCAACAACATGAAATGGGCTTTGGAGGTTACTCCTGAGCTGCTGGCAGTGGAGATGCTTCTCTTTATGAGCTGGAGGGAGCTTCATTATGGACACCGTCATAAATACTCCAACAAAATAGCTGCATGTGTGGGTGTATTTGGTATTAATGCACCAAAATTACATGTGGTTTAATTAACTCCAGTGCACACGTGCATACATTTTGATAGTTTTCCGCATGGTTGTTAGCAACGAACCAGACCTGAATGACCAAAGGAGCAGCAAACAAATCGTAATAACGCTCTGAGAACAATGATGTTTTCATTTTTACACTTTTTAATGATTGGGTCATGGCTTTTTTCTATATTGATGAAAATGTTAAACACTTTTTTTTCCAGTAATTTTGTTGAGATTACAACTGCATGTGAAAAAACGTCTCTGTTGGGTCTAGGCTCGATTTGCACAATAATTGCCCAATCACCTGCTACGTAGGATGATCTGTCTGAGGGCTTGAGAAAAGGCTTGTGTTGAAAATCTGGGCTTTGAGATGAATTTTATTCCCCTGCAGCTACAAGACAATAGTTATTATCTCCTTGAAACACTGTCCATGCGGCACTGCTGGGTAATTATATCTGATTGATGTTTTTATTAACCTTACTCCTTACCAAGAGATCGGAAACTCGTGAAATTTTACTTAAAATGTACAGAATACATCTGACTCATAGAGAAATAGAGACTTCTAACTGCTTTTTAATAGAAGTTTAATGACATTAGAGATTGCTTTGAAAACCTGCAGTTCTGAGAGAAATTGCGAGGCTCGGAGTGAAGTCGCAAAACTCTATTTCCCCTTTGATGCTTTCCGAAACTGTGGGCTATTGATCACACTGCACATTTTCAATACATGGATGTTTTTCTTCATCCCCGCCTGTTTGTTTCCGCTCTAGCCGAGCGTTTAAAAGCCACAGCCAGCTCTTAATTACATTTCCAATTGTTCTGCGAGTTCTCAGATGGACAGTACTTCATGTGCCAGACCTACAGAAGCCTGCAAAAAAGCTTTCCTCTCGGCTATCTCATCCCCTGCCCCGCGGCTGCTGTCTTCAGAGGCCATTAAGCGTCAAAGGAGATCGGTTGTCCAATTACACTTCCATCCCCGGTCCTTCATTGCCATATTAGTTCGTTACAAGACTGAGATGTACTTATATAAAAGCCTGTGCATTAGGAAAATGAGCATGAGATGGAAAACATGTCCCCCGTTCCAAGGACGTAATGACATTCCCAGACCAAATTATTCACAGATATTTAATTAAACGGATTCACATCACAGACATCTAAGTCTCCCGCTATTACAAGCACAATTGAAGTATTTCCCTTTCAGATGACAGACACCAATCCGTATTGAAGTTTCCCCCACTTTTGAAGTGTATTTGTATGTGCATCTGCCCGTTACAACTTAATAAAAGATGTTTAATCACTAGCTGAAACCTGACAAAGCAACAAAGCGACCTTTAATTAGCGTCGTTTTGTAGGCCGTTTGTCAAGCGGATGTCCTTCAGAGTTTAAGTCGCCCGTGTCTGCAAACCAAACGCTGCCAGATTCTCAAACTTGTGTAAGATTTGGCAGAGCTGTGTCCCGTTAATTATCTCTGCGTCGGTTTAGAAAGTTGGCTTGAGGAAAACATCTTGCTTTCGGTAAAACAAATGTTCGTTTGTTTGTATTCGGCCCACTTACGACGTTGTGCGCGCCAAGCGATAAACTTGAGGGGATTCTATACTTGGAATGCCCTTGGTTTGGCCGCCTGTTAATGTTATTTTTAGAATTAGTCAAAGAAACAATGATTGGATTGTGTTGGGTAGTTTATTACCATCAGGTCAGATGTTTTTGACCGGTTTGAGCATTACATTTGAGAAGATGTAGCCTGTCGCAGTAGGTCACCTAGCATTCCTGCTTTAATTTGGGTCATGTTGGAAATCAGATACGGACAAACCACTCCTACACATCTCAACGTGTGGTAATGAATACACTCCATCTGAATGCAGCCTTCCGTTCGGCGTTTGTCACAGCGAGTTTTCCCCCTCCAGGCCGAGCTGTACCTGAAAAAAAAAAAAAAAACTAATGGCAGATTGAATCGAGTAGGTGGTGGGATGTAAGACTGAGATGTTTATGTATGCCCGAGCTGTGGGCTAACTTTCAGAGACCCTGCCAAACTTTCTTTAGCTTTGAAAAGCTCAACTAACATCTTCGGAAAGGGAAAACGATAATAAATAAAAGGCAGGACTTGTGTAATTTATTCAGCCATCGCTGTGTTCTTGACAGAAGGAAGCAGAATTAATTATTACCAGTCTCTTATCTTAATTAAATCTTTTCATGTCATGGATTTCACACAAAAGAGCCCTGAAAAATCATGTTCATCTCCTCTTTTTTTTTTTTTTTTGGTTTGCAGAGAACGGCGCGTATCAAGATATCAAATATATGTGGCATAAATTCATCTGGGGATTAACTGTTATACCTAACTAGAGCGTTCACCGAAGTTTTTCGAGTTTGACATTACGCCTGGAAGTTTTGTTGCCCTCTGTGCTGTCTGAACATAAATACAGCTGCAAGAAATTCTCGAGAACGGCTGTCTTTGTAGTTCCGTAGAATCAGCAGTTGCTTGCATAAGCAACAAACAGTAGAGCTTGTCATGGAGAGGAAATCGGGAAGGTGTGGGCAAAGCTTGTTTTGATATTAATCTGTCTAACATATTCTTGACACAACTCAGCAGCGTACAGCACAGAAATGGAAGCTATTGATTTCTGGTGGAGAGAGATGGCAAGTTTACGCATTGAGGGTAAGAAGTAGATGTAAAATGTGGCCGGTTTTTTCCAGAGAATTGTGAGGAAAGCAATTCATATTGACATTCGCATCAGTGAGGTTTTGTCACGGCTCTGATTTTACCTGGGCTTCAGATTGAAAATATACACTCACAGTCTTTTGTGTTCAAGTCAAATTGGCATTTGGGTCAATGACAAGTAAAAGTGTCCACGATAAAGAAAAGAAAAACACTTTGAAAGTTCCAAGAGATATGCTCTTTGTATTTGTGTTGGTTTCATGTGATTTTAAAGAACATTTGTACCATTTTCAAGACAATTTTCATTGTATTGATACTAAAACTGTCATATGGTGGAACCTTCAAGTAAATGTAGTAACATTTTCCAGCCTACGTGAGTGTTTGTTTTGCAGCTTGAGGTAATAAAAATGGTTAAACATCTCATATTTTAAAAGAACTTGACTCTCAGTCAAGAGAGTCTGCAGGGCTTTCTGATTTAGTTTTTTCTGCTTGTTGGTTGGACAAAAATACTTTAGAAAAGCTATTTATAAATCATACATTGTTTTTTATATAGCCCTATCATTTATTATATAAATTCTTTTTTTAAGTATTATGCATTATGTTATTTATTTATTTATTTATTTATTTATAGGAATTTAATTGTCAGGATAGTTGGATCCACCTGAAATGTATCTTATTTTATTTAGTTTTTATGAATTTTATATTATTTACATATAGAAATTCCATTCTCAGAACATTTGCATCACCCTGATATTTTTAACTCCCTTGAATAGTAACATGAACCAAATCAGCAGAATGCAGAGCGCTAAAGCACTTTTTGTGTGAGGAAGACATCTACTGATGTAGTTTAGGATTTAATTATAATAATTACAATGCATAGCTGTAATGCATCTGGGATGAATATGAAACAGTACTATTTCTGAAGCATTCACAGATGTATTAGTGAGGCAGGAATACCTTGAGATGTTGTGTTGTATGATTAATGTGATCATTTAGCACATAGATCCAGGATTCAGATGTTGTTGACAGGCTTACAAGGAAATGCAAAACGACTTGATGGGACCATAATGCGGGGGCAATCCCTATCGGTTTTTTAATTGTTAATCGCACCCGTTAAAATTAGAACGCTCTCTAGTCTCATTATGAAACCAATTATGTCGCATACACTTCAGTTTTTATTACATAGACTTTGACATGTCTTTCTATTAGTATAATTGTTCAAGACTTGAGTTATGTAACAGATCCTGCAAACCATTTACATTTACATTACATTTAGTCATTTTGCAGACGCTTTTGTCAAAGGCGACTTACAGTTGGGGAATACATGAAGCGGAAGGGGAATACAAAATTCCTCTTAAAGAGGCAAATAGAAGTTTACCAAGTTTCAGGCATTTGTTCAAATAAGTACAAGCTTGAAAGGGAAGGAATAAATAAAGAGAAAGACTACAGTTTTTTTTTTTTTTACATTTATTTAGGATGTCAAGTTTTCATGTATCATTGTTTTATGGATGTTATACTCTTATAGTGTATGAGCAAACAGTAATGCATACTTTTCAGCTTAATATTTGGTATATATATAATTTATTGCACAAATTATCACAGTATTACAGTGTTTTGCTTTGTTTTTTATCGCATACAGCAATAGTATACTTCTAAATACCATCATACTTGTATATAGTAATTATTCAGTGCCATAGTACATATCTAGGTACCATCTGTTACCTTCAATATATGACATAGCCACATTTATTTGTTTATTGGCCTTTAGTTGGGCTTTTTAATGGCAGCAAAAAGTGTTTCTCTGCATTAATGTTCATTTATAAATATAGTATTATCCCTACCATTTTTTTTCAATGAACGTGCACTATTAATATCTAATTTAATATAAAGAAATATCTGTGAAAGCAATTTAAAAAGGCTGCAATACACAGACATGTCTGAATAGCCATGAATAAAAAAGAGCTTTTTATCCCTCAGAGTGAGCAGTTAACATCTACAAATACGGGCCCATTGTTGCTGTGCTAACCAGCTTATTTCTGACCCTCAATAGTACATATTTGTATGGGTTATGTGCCCTGTAATAGTGCCCACTTTTCGTCATGAAGAGACTCACTATGTGTCTTGCTAGTCAGATTTTGCACAGTATTATTTTTTGAATGTCATCATAAAAGCATATCCTCACAGCAGGAGGGCCACTGTCCTCTAAATTGTGTGTTCTCCGGCTTCTCTGTCCAGTCTAGTGTAACTGTAATGCAAAACTGTTTTGTAATTCTATTCAAATATTCCAGTGGCAGCAGGAGCAGCACAGTTTGTGTTTGTGCCTGGACTGCTGCTGACATGATGGAGTAGGTCTGCATGAAGAGTGCAGGAAACCATAAATCTCTGTTTAAGCCCCCAAAACACGATATCTCCCCCTTTCACTCTCGTGCGCCTTCTAACAAAAACAGACAAGGTCTTTGCACCCATGGAAGCAGACCAGTACCTTTTCCCTGTTATGCAAGACCTGATATCACTCTGGACAGTGGTTTGGGCCCCGTTGTGTTTATTTGTGCTTGTCCATTGCCTCCAGTCACATACTGTATACTCAAAAGGAGTCCAACTCATTCTCATCTAATTTGTATTGTTTCCCAGACTTCCCCTTAATGGCTTGTTTGACATGTGTGCTCCGCGCCACTGCACACAATTATGACAAGGTGCTTAGACGGCCCGGCGAGGCTGGAGGCCAACATTTCTATTGACACTCACTCTTTTACGGCAGTGGCCTGCTGAAAATCAAGAGCCAGCCATCGCCATGAGTGATCGTGATAGATGTGGCTATCTGTGCAGGTGTGAGTGTGTGTTCATGTGCATGTAAAGTTGTGAACCAGCATCGCTTTCCATCAAGAAGTGCATTGTTGAGTATACTGCATGCAGACACCGCTTTTGTATTGCTGTATATAGTGCTGGAAGGATTTCAGTATCAATGTCAGAGATGAAAGCGAGAAAATGAGAGATGTAGACTCGTTTTGATTCTCAGTTGGGCGAATTCAGCTGAGTAGAGTCCATTGGCTGAAATAACTTTTAATGGGTATTGTACAGTGGCTCAATATAAATCTTTCAGAATCTCTTTATCGCTTCTGAAATGCTATTACCGCCATGTATGTTTTTGAAATTGTTACATGTAATCATGTATATAATCATTGCTTGATAGTTAATTATTCTCACATGGCTTTACATTAAAACAAGTACACCAATGCATTGTGGCTATGCATAAATACACACACATAAAAAAAAACAACAACTTTAAATCTCAAGATAACATCAGAAATACAACATAGATCCAAAAAAAAAACAAAAAAAACAATCAAGTCTGTTATAAAAAAAATACATTCATCATTTAAACCTAGAAACTGAGTTGCCTTCAATGTATAAGAAGGACTTTCTGTCTTTTTCACTATAAATAAAGTATTTATTTTAAAATCCCTCAAATGATAGTGAATTTGTATATTTCAAAATATATATTTACTAGTGCTGTCAATTAATTGCATCCCCCCAAAAAATTTTTTTTTACATAATATGTGTTTGTACTGTGTATATTTATTTATATGTAAAAACACTCTCATACAGTATATATTTAGAAAATGTACATTTATATTAACAAGTATATGTATGTATATAATAAACAAATATAACAATTTTCTTCAATATATACATGCATGTGTAATAAATATACACATTACACACACATATATTATGTAAACAACTTTTATTTTTGATGTGATTAACTGCGATTAATCATTAACAGCACTAATATTTTTATTAAAAAAATAAGTAAATAAATAAAATAATGTATATAGTAGTTGCATTTTTTTTTACATTTTGTTCTCTACATTTTAAACGCATACCAACATGAATCATAATTTCTGCATGAACATCTTTTTTGCACAGTTTTTATTACCAAGTTGTTCTTCATATTGGAAAAGAGGTTCGAAGATAACTGTTGGGAGGACGTGTTTTACTCTTCTGTTTGCTTTTAATGATACATCTTGGAATCCTTAATTGAAAGAGCAAAAATAAAGGCTGTTTTGTATGCATTCATTTGCAACTCCGCCATGCAACTCTGGAGAAGCCTGCATCGAGATCATTTGCATAATGAAAGTGATTGTATGCGTCACATAAAGAAGAGCCAGGCTGCTGGAAAGGTGGCGATTTGGGAGGGAATTTTAGCACACCTCTCCAACAGAAAAAGAGCTGGGGCACAAATAATCTGGAAAAAAGACAGAAGGGTAGAAAAGTCATCTGGTGCATAAACAAAGATGTGTGCAAGACCCCTTTGGTGATCTAGGAGATGCATTATGAATGCATAATCAAAATACTTTGTATAAATGGCAGGAAATATGGTCAAGTTACACAGAAATGCTTTTGCTTATTATTCAACCACGTCTTGAAGCATTAATCATCTTTAATCAGTCATAAGCATATCTTGTGCCAAAATGAGAATGCTGAAGTCATTCTAGAGTAACAAAGCTAACTTAAGGTTATGCTCCCATCGTTTTCCTAATATGTAACACATTAAGCATGACGTTCCGCCCGGCAGGAGCCTGGCAAGATCTCTTCCAGCTGTTATCCTGTACTGTTTCCCAGCATGCCTCATTCTGAGGCTGTGTCCATCATGATAGGATCTGATTTGCCTCCATTAGTACAGCCTGGACATTCAGCTCAGACTGTAGGAATGCTGGTTTTGCGGCTCCTGAAATGAATTAGCCTGTCTGGGGGGCCCTCGCAGAAGTCAAACCAGGCTCCAACACTGCTTACCGATCCCGGGGCTCCAACGCATTGATGAGGCCACAGGCAAGGCTCCTGGCTGGTCCCTTCAGGACCCTGGCTCGAGGAAATACTCATGGCAAAACATAAATGTACTGTAAGAAGAAATGTTCTTGCATTTTCAAGCTGAGCTAGTTAGGCATACCACACAGTATCCTCATCATTAGATTCGTATCAATATTTCAGTCACACTTTGTGTCATGGGGAGATGCCAGCAGGAGGGCTGTTTCAGATGCCGCATCTTATCCCAACTTGAGAAAGCATGCAGATGTCGTTTGCATTTCTCTTCATGCACTGCTTGCGTCTGTGTCGAAACCATCTCACTCATCGTCTTCTTCTCGAAGGGCTGCATACATCTCTCTTTCTATCAGCCTGTGTTTTGCTTTGCTATTTCTTGAGAACGTCTGCGAAGGCTCGGCTGGATGAGATTGAGGTGTCTGTCGTTGATGCCTGAGGAAGGGAAGGGGGCACACGCTCTGGATCGGGCCCAGCTGAGGTGAGAGCGCGTCTGGATGTGCGGCAGAAATCCCTGCTTTCTTCAGTCTTTGCTTTCTTTGAGCTGTCAGTGCTCCAGTTTGGTTGTCAAAATGGAAGATGTCAGGGTCACTGTGGTCAGAAACTTTCTGTTTTTGGAAGAAGTCGTATTTCAGACAAGTGGCTCAGTTTACAGAATGGCTTTTTTAGGAAGATTGCACTTCTTACTGTCAAATAAACCCAGTGTCTTCAAACTTCAAATGCAAGTTAAATTTAGCTGGATTGCAAAATATGCTCTTTTTCTATTTAAAGGATTGGGATAGTTGTCATCATTGTCATTGTCATATTATTCCATATTAAATTAAGCAGAATGTTCACGCTGCACTTTTCCATGCAGAATGTCCCTTTGTCGAAACATAAATCTATGTGACTTGTCCATGTGATACAGCATTACGTGAGAAACAGACTATACTATAGTAATAATAATAATTATTATTATTATTACAATTATAATTTGTTGTTGTTGTCATATTGTGATATATAATAACAAAAATATAGGCTAAATTGTGCAGCCCTAATGCAAACCTATTTTTTTAACACATACATACAAACATAGAAACATGCATAAATATTTGAAATATCAGTGAATACTGAGATTTTGAAGATGAATGAAAGAGCAATCCAGTGGCTTAAGAAGCTTCTTTTTTTTTTCTCGTGTTACTTTTCTGAGGCTTTACAGTGTATGACCCCCATTCACTTCCATTATGTGGAGAAGAGCACCTGGGACATTCTGCATAATATCTCATTTTGTTTTTCTTAGAAAAAAATAAATAAATAATGGAAACGACATGAGGGTAAATAGAATGATGACATATTATAACTTTTTGAGTAAAATGGCCTATTCTTGTCAGTATTCAGTCCAGCCGTCAATACATTTAACTGTATTTTATGCAGACCATTTCAGAAATGCTTAATTGTAGGTTGTTGTATGTTGTTTCCACTGCACTGAACGTAATATTTCACACAGGTGTTGAATAATTCAGAATGAATTTCAGTGAATTCCTCTAAAGAGGCATCTATTGCTATTCTTTAAAGTACCGTTTGTGCATCAATTCTTGTGTGACTAGAAACCCATAAAGCAATGTCGTTTTTTTTTTTTTGGAAGCTTGCACGACAATCCATACTCTTTTATGCGGTGTAATTGTGCAGATCTGAGAGCTCAAGTAATCATAATCAGTTATGGATAATTTTCAGCACAGTGGCTGTTGTTTGTGAAGTTTTCTTCTATTTTGTCTCCAGCAGAACACAAGCGAGCAACAGCGAACTCAAACTCCTGTGATCTATTATACCGTCTTTGTGGTTACTCTGTAAAGCTCTCTCTGCTGCATAGTCCTTCAGACTTTTTTATAAGATTACGCGTGATGCTCAGAAATGAATTTGAGGGGTCAGTGCAGATCTATTTTCCAGTCAGAAAGCAGCACCTGGAAACACTGCAGTCTTATCCATTACAGAAGAGAAACAGCCACCCTCAGACAGCAGCTGAAAAGGAAACAAGCAGTGCGTGGAAGCAGATATGGCTAGTTTAGCCCTGGCCTGTTGCGATATTGGCCGTGCAGGTCTCAGTAGGAGATCGCAGATTCACATCACCTGGCACCTTCTAGTTTACAGTCATAATTCCAGACCACAGTGTCCTACCGAATACATGCGGCACACTGTTAGATACTCGGGATTGAGGCCTCCATACAAGAAGAAATAACAGTCTTTGATGTGATGCCTAACAACCCGCTGCTATATTGGATTGCCCGTGCCACCTTTAGTTTAAGCTGCTTTGCTCAATGGCGAAATTGAAGTCAAGTGTTCGTTGCTCTTGGCACCTCTCACTGCACTTTTTCCCATCAGCCAACACATATTCGCTCATGCATACGAGATGGAACGGCCATCGCAGAGGCTTCTGGCTTTCGATGACATCATCGGGAGGAGGGTGAACTGAAGGAGAGGGTGCTTGTGTTGCATGTGGAAGCCTCCCAGAAAAAGAGATTATGTGCTAGAGTCGCCATATGCTCCTCTACCCCAGGTGACTACCGGCAAAACAGGAAGTGCCACCTTTTTAATAAGCGACGTACTGCCTGCCAGCACCGTATCAGTCACCAGGGTATAACCGTCAACTGTGCATATCTGTTTCACTCTTCATTATTGAGTTGTTGTCTGTATAAGAACATATTTCTTATTTTAGTCCTCTTTGGTTTGGGCGAAGTCTTTAAATGTGATTTTTTAAATGGCTGTTTTTCATTTGATGAGCAGCAGAAGCTTTTTTTTCGGTGTCTAGTATCAGGCTATTTTTAGAGGTGGTTGAGATTCATTATTGACATGCAGAGTTGAGGAAGATTTCAGTGAGGCTGATTGGGTGTATGTGTGCGAGTGAGCATGAATAATTAAAAGATGATGTAATGCACTGACGGAGAGAGGGAAGGAAAAAAGTAAGTGATACAGAGTCGGTGTAGAGCTGCACCCCAGGCAGCACCGCATGAGAACTCATTTCGCTAATGCTATCGGAACATGCGAAAAATACAAGCCGTTTTGTTTGACAGCAAGGCTTTTTGCAACTTATTTTGGGATTTGTCAGTCCTCACAAGTCTGCTGTGTGTGTATACTGTATGTGTGTGTGCTGTCACACCTGAGTGTGGCTCTGCTTAGATTGTCCAGCTTCTTCTAAAAGCTTTTTACGTCTGTTTCCTGAAAACACTCCCATCTGTTTACCCATTTAATTAGTGACAGAATAATCAGGTGATGCCTTCTACAGTAAATGTCATATATTTATGCTGAGAGCATTTGGCTATGCTGTTCCTATATGAAGTGCGGGAATATGCAAAGCGACTTGCCTAGAAGACTATTCGGTCTTGAACATCACAAATTTGTGTCACAAACAGTTAACTAGGCTAGTTTTGCATTCACTAAAACCTAATCTGACACAATTCTTAAAGTGATAGTGCACCTAAAAATGGAAATTGTGACTCACCTTAATGTCATATGAAAATATTTTTAACAATTTACTTAATGTCAGGTGAACTATCCCTTTAAGGATAACAATATAGGCCTAAATATATGAATATACTGTAATTATATTTCATCGTAAGATAACATTTTAAAAAACAAACATACCTGTACACTGTCTTAGTTTCTTAAAGTTAAACCATCAAGTGTTTTTTTTTTTAAACTGCAAGTCCTTAAAGCTTTTCTTCTGTTGATGACAGATGGTTTATAGGTGCTTCTCATTGCAAGTATGGAAATATGTTTGGCGTCTGTTGCATTCCCCAATGCACATTTTAAGTGACCCAAACTCATAGCACAAGCAAAAATTAGACTGTGTGGAGCAGCATTTACTGCAAACCAAACAACTCAACATAATTTAACTCTGAAACATGCAGTACATGTATTTTATTTAATTTACAGCTTTTGTGATTTTATTATTGCACTTAGTCATATCACAATTTTGGTTTTGCTTCTATTCAATCATGCAGCCATGTAAGATTTTTAGCATGCTAACTGTCTAAAGAAGCATTTAGCATTGATTATAAAATGAATGCACATAGTCATCCTCAATCATTGACTAATTGGATGAACTGTCAACTAATCAGGTAGTGTGTTTCACACTCTGTATGCACACACACACAAACACACACACACACAAATAAAATAAATAAATAAAATAAAATACTATGATTAGCATTAATTTTCTGCTTTGCATAAACCACTGTGTGAATGCTCACATATTGACTAATCACATACTTTTTCATTCAGTTCTCTTGAATCGCTGTAGATTACAGTCAGCAGTGTTCATACAAGACCATAGCCTTTTACCTCAGTAGTAATCAGGTTGTCTTGAACTCTTAGCATTGCTTCATTCTGTCCTTTTTCTTCTAAAGTGGACCATTAACCTCTCGAATAACCCTACGGGAGGTATGCAGGTTATTTCTTCTGCCATATTACACTGGTAACCACGGTGACAAAAGGTTTTTGTTGTGAAACTACCTTCATGGTGGCCATTTTGGACCGCTTTATTTGTTTATGTGCCGTATTACACCAATTATAACTAATAGGCTGTGTTAACTGCTTAAACTGTTTTTTTTTTACTCGAGGTAAAGTCATAAACTGTTTAGGCGGAACCTGAATGTAAACACATTTAAAAATAGGGTTTATGTTGAGTTGATTTTGATAGTTATCAAGTTTTATTGTACACCTACATAGCTCAGCCTCCAGGCTGCCCTTCTCAAACACCTCAGATTCTGCCATACTTGCTCGCCATGTCACTGTGTGCAGGACTGTTGACTGCATTAGCATGTTGTTAGCATTCTGTCATCGACTGGAGCACAAATGGATGTCATCTTCCTCAGCTTCTACTGTGAGACTTGTGTCGTGTGTTGTTCAGCTGCGAGATCTCAGTATTCCTAGGCTGCTCTCGATCGTCATTACCATTTCTAGCATTAAGCATTTACGTTATTGATTTTAGCTTAAGATTAGTATAATAAATGCCCGTAAGTAATATAATAAATGCCCGCATTGACTTTCAAATCAATGCATTGACAACAGGGGCACATTGTGGAGGCAGTAGTCTAAGCCGGTCTCTGGAAGAGATTTGTGGGAAGAGATCAATGCAAGTGGCAAAATGTGCTTAACCCTTAACAACAGAATGAGTGGCGTAGCCAGAAAATGCAATTATGTTGCAGCAGACGACCTTAGACGATGTCGGTGGATCAAATACAATGCGTGCTTGCATACTCAGCATGAGCGCTACCTAGCAGATGTGATTTCATTACGTTTCCAAAGTCATTTGACTTCACACACTGGTGCTCGCTTGCTAATTTAACTCGTTCCCACCTGCTGTTGGTAAAAGTATGTGTAATTGTTTTAGTTTAGAGCCGTATTTTATGATAAACAAAAATGTGAGGTGGATGAATATGCATGTTCTGTTCGGGTGACTCCAATCCATCAAGTCAGCTCACAGATGAGGCCCAGCTGGAGCCAGGAAAGACCCAGACCGGTCGGCATGGCAACACCAGCACCAAACCGCTCATGCAACATTCATGCTGACCTTTTATTTGTCAGGCTTTGGCCCTCTTGCGGCCCCTGTGCATCGCCCTCCGGCCTTCTGCAAAGTCTTAGGGCCTCATACAGGTGTGTCTCCTCTCACCTTGTCTCTCCATTCAAACCCGACTCAGCCACACACAGCCTCGTTCAGCTTTAATAAGTGTCAACATGCTACCAGCAGCAGTGCGGGGGAGGGAAAGAGAAATATGATCTGCTTTAGAGAGAGACGTATGGAGAAAATGACCTCACTGTGGAGGAAAAGAGGCTGTTTGTGTGTCTGACTTTGAGATGGTGGTGGAGATAATTATATCAAATCACACCTGTTAACGTTGCATTGAGCTTTTGCGAATAACATTAACCATTATTTCACATTCTTTTATTTTTTTCACCTTTACCCTAGTTTTGTATCAAAGTCTATATTCTTTACCCTGTTTATGTGTGTGTGTGTGTGTGTGTGTATATACAGGTGCATCTCAATAAATGAGAATGTTGTGGAAAAGTTCATTTATTTCAGTAATTCAACTCAAATTGTGAAACTCGTGTATTAAATAAATTCAGTGCACACAGACTGAAGTAGTTTAAGTCTTTGTTTTTTTTAATGGTGATGATTTTGGCTCACATTTAACAAAAACCCACCAATTCACTATCTCAACAAATTAGAATACGTCAAAACATTTTTTTTGTGAATTGTTGGCCTTCTGGAAAGTATGATTTAATTACTGCCTCAATTCGGCGTGGCATGGAGGTGATCAGTTTGTGGCACTGCTGAGGTGGTTTGGAAGTCCAGGTTTCTTTGACAGTGGCCTTCAGCTCATCTGCATTTTTTGGTCTCTTGTTTCTCATTTTCCTCTTAACAATACTCTATAGATTCTCTATGGGGTTCAGGTCTGGTGAGTTTTCTGGCCAGTCAAGCACACCAACACCATGGTCATTTGACCAACTTTTGGTGCTTTTGGCAGTGTGGGCAGGTGCCAAATCCTGCTGGAAAATAAAATCAGCATCTTGAAAAAGCTAGTCAGCAGAAGGAAGCATGAAGTGCTCCAAAGTTTATTGGTGAACAGGTGCAGTGAATTTGGTTTTCAAAAAACACAGTGGACCAACACCAGCAGATGACATTGCAACCCAAATCATCACAGACTGTGAAAACTTAAGACTGGACTTATGACCTTCTCCACCCTTCCTCGAGACTCTAGGACCTTGGTTTCCAAATGAAATACAAAACTTGCTCTCATCTGAAAAGTGGATTTTGGACCACTGGGCAACAGTCCAGTTCTTAGTCTCTTTAGCCCAGTTCTTCGCCTCTGATATTGTCAGGAGTGGCATAACAAGAGGAATAAGAAAACTGTAGCCAAATTCCTTGACATGTCTCTGTGTGGTGCCTCTTGATGCCTCAGTCCAGTTCTTGTGAAATTCACTCAAATTCTTGAATCAATTTTGCTTGACAATCATCAAAGGCTGTGGTTATCTCGGTTGGTTGTGCATATTATTCTTAAACACAACTCTCTGTTAACATGCTTGGATACAGAACTCTGTGAACGACCAGCTTCTTTGGCAATGAATGTTTGTGGTTTACCCTCCTTGTGAAGGGTGTCAATGATTGTCTTCTGGACAACTGTCAGATCAGTAGTTTTCCCCATGATTGTGTAACCTAGTGAACCAAACTGAGAGACCATTTTGAAGGCTCAGGAAACCTTTACAGGTGTTTTTAGATGATTAGCTGATTGGGATGTCACCATATTCTAATTTGTTGAGATCGTGAATTGGTGGGTTTTTGTTAATGTGAGGCAAAATCATCACAGTTAACAGAACCAAAGACTTAAACTACATCAGTTTATATATATATATATATACACAAATTACATTACATATACACATTTGCATGAGAAAACTCTCTGAAAAAGCACAAAAAAAAATCACCACAGAGAACTGATCAGAATAAAACAAATCAAAACCAAGGATGAAACAGTGGTACATATCTGATAAAGCACTGGGGTTTATGTTCTTGGTCGCTAGGCGATGTCCCAGCAAAATCGATTCTGACGTAGAATACAGTTAGCACATCTATCATTTATGTTATGTTTATTATGTCTAAATAAGTAGTTTGCACTATTTTTTCTGTTGCACTCTGAATATTTCTCACTCATCTTGTGAGTAGTTTGTGAATCATTTGCTCTGACTTTGCACTGTATTGTTGAAGACTATTTGTGCAATTGTTTTTACTATATGCTGCATAGTTTGTGTTTATTGTTCATATTCAGATTGAAAATATATTTCTCAGAAGAAAAAAAAAAGCTTTTTTGTTTGGTTTTGTTATAAAATAACACACTTTCCATTTTCTTTACTCATTAAAATGTTTTTGGACACACCTCTTTTGTTAGTTAACGAAATAGGGCTGTTTTTAGGGCTATAACTTGCTTGGCGAATGGTATATCTAAACAAAATTATATCTGGAAGTGTAAAACACCCAGACACAACTTTCTAAAGAAAAATATCCACATTTTAGGAGTTTCTGTTTGAGTACACAGTAAAAAACACCCAACTGTTGCTTACATTTTTATTAAAATTTAGTAATTTCATTAATTCTTTGAGAAAACGAAAGTAAAATTTGTAATGATATATGGCATTGATGCTGACTTCTAGAATAGGTCTGAAAAACAAAGAAAAGTGCAGGTGTGTCAGGCACCCCAAAAATATTCTAGGTCTTTAAGGGTTAATACGTAGGACACTGTATTTAGCGTGATCTCAGTTTAATTAAAACATTGTAGGCATACGTTAGGCCTATTAATTGTAATGATTTAATGTCCACTGTTATTTAAACAACAAGTTATAAAGAGAAAGTGAGCAAAGAACACAACAAGCTTTTTGAACCATTTAAGCCAGTCAGTTAAACCATTGCGTCACAAAATAACTATTTCTAATCGCTCCAATTGGATCGTGTATCAAAAATCATTTTATTCAGATCAGGACTTTAAAGCATGTATAACGAATCATTTGTTTCAAATCTGAACTTCAAAGCATGCATCTCAAATCATTTGATTCAGATCGGAAATTCAAAGTCTGTATCGCAAATCATTCTATTTTGATCGGGACGCCAGAACAGGGATATATATATATTTGCGGGATATATATATATATATATTGTTACAATACTTTAACATGTAATTATATCATTTGGTAATTATACTGTATATAAATTTCGGGCACCAGGAAGCTGCTATTAATATGCACGGCATTGAAACTGCTTTTGAATGCACGCTCTATTTTACTTTCACTTTCAAGAGGTACAATCATATGTACTCTATACTACAGAGCAGCAGTACTTACCACACATTTTACAAGATTAGATGCTTGTCAGTGGTACTCGGGATCTGCAAATCATTCATCATCATCCTCAGTCATATCCCCTTACTCTCTTTATGTGGTTAGTGAAAATGTATGTACTGTAATGTAACAGGCTACCACTAGCAAGCGGCTAACCATGTCCATTAGTGGCCCACGAGAACACGTTATTTGTTTTCCGTGCCTTTCTTAATACAGATTCACATTTTGGGCACACCCCTAATCCTGCAATGGTGAATGATAGTTAATTGTTCAAATTTATTAGAGAACCGCTGATTTCTCTGATAGCCTTTTTTTGCCACATGGAGCTATTCATCATTCAAAATGCTCAAATTTGAAAGGTCCCCACATTCAGTACGCTTTCATCTATTTCAACATTAGTATCTATCACAAGCAATTGTTGAATGGCCATTCACTTTACCTGACTGCTAGTCTCATTAATCAATGAAAAAAGGGTAATACATTCAGTTCAAGTGCACTTAATGCAGATCACCTCAAATTCTTGAATATGTGACATTTGCTGCCTAAAACAGCCATTAACTATCTCTGCTCTGGAGTCAGCCTATGTGGGACTACTCAAAAGCAGGATATTTTTGTACCTAATTCGCTTCGACATTATCCCTACTGGTAACTTCCCTTAATATGGCACCCTAATCAACCAAGGATATATTTAATTTTGCATAATTACTTCATTGTGCCATGGGGGGGGCATGAGGAGGAGAGATCTGCCAGGATTTTTGTGACTCAGAGCACAATCCTATCTGTCATCCTTCACTACACATGCTACAAATCAGAGAGCATTTTATACAGGCCAGGAGAAAAGAGATGAAACTGAGAGTGAGAGATGAAGAAAAGGAGGGAAGGTTTAGAAAACTGGCTCTTCATGTATAATTACTTTCCAATTGTGTCTAAAGTCAAGCCTTGGGTTTGTGGCCCTCAGTCTGATTGCTACTCCTGAAATAGTAGAATCAAGTGAAAGAAGAAAGAGGGAGTAAACACTTCACCATAGGTGTGCTGGACTTAAACTGGATTATGGGACCACACACTTTTTGGTCTACGATCTGTTTTTTAAGTTCCAAAATTCTTGAACCCCACAAATCACAATTAAGCAGTACTTGAATCTTACGTGCCAAATTACATAACCTCTAAAAAATTGTAACCATCCACAAGAGTTACACCACATTTTTCATTCTTCTCTTTATTAATTTTATGGTTATTGAAGAGTATAAAAAATAATTTAATTGGCACTCACCCTTTCTGATGAAATAATTTGGCTTGTGAGTAGTAGCTTTGAAAGAATGAATTTTGGATCAGTATTTGGTCTTCATGCCAAATAGCTTTTATTTTTGTGCAAATAATTTAAAATTAGTAATGTAATATCAGTTTAAATGTGCTTTATTTTTTTGTGTTTTTAAGTTTTTAAATAGTTATAATTCTTTTAGTAATTCATTGCAATTTAGACAGTTTTAAAATATTTTTACAATTATTCATTTCATTATTATAAGTAATCAAAGTTGTATTATTAATATAGCCTAATATAAATAATCATCAATGCTGAATGTGACATTAAATAAGTCCTAGAAATTATGCATATATACATATTAATCACAAGTAGAAAACAGTAGAATTTGGTGAGGTAGTAAACCCATACCCTACAGTAAATGTTAAAGATATTGCCAGTATTCATAACACTCTAAGGGACCAAGAATTGCTTGCCGAAAGCTTTCAGGTGTGAAGTGTCTCTGCTAGGAGTCTAGCTAGGGTTGTTTGATTGCTCAAGCTGGATTAGGGTGAAAACAGAGTCCCTGTCTGCACATGCCATTACACTAATGCCTGAACTCTTGGGAAAGTCAGTTGCACTACTGAACTATGGACAATGAAGTCTTCGATGGTTTTGCCATTGGCTTTAGCCCAGTGCAAGATTTGTTCCTTCCTGTTGGACCTATTTCAGGACTAGTGTAAATCTCCTGGCCTCTTTAAACAAGTGCATGTAGGGGAGAATTTTGAGATGTTAAACCTGCTCAGTAGACTGTGTTTTAGGGTGAGTGATGGAGGCCCAGGGGCCGACATTACGCTGGGTGGTTTGAAGCATCAGTGCCTGTTACAAGAGCCAACATTGATTCTACAGAGACCCTCAAGACCTTGTCAATCACCACCTGTCCATTCCGCCTCTAAACAATTCTGTCAATCTTCTGGAAAACGTTCCATTGGGTTCCTCTCAAAAGCTGGGGCGCTCAAGACCTCAGCTGGACTCCTTCTCTTTCCACTCCATTTGCTTTCCACTCCATGTCGTCCAACCCTGTATGACTTTATTTTTTTTCTGCTGAACACAAAATATGAAATTTTGAAGATTTTTAGTCCACATAATGAAAGTCAAGAGTCCAAAACATGATTGAACCACTCATTGTATTGATGAAGAAAAAAAAAAACGAACGAACGAACGTAAGTCATAAAGGTTTGGATTGACACGAGGGTGAGTAAATCATGAAATAATTTTTGGTTGAACTATCCATTTAACAAATGCAGTAGCTTTTATGCTGGCAACCATGAATGATAGAAGAAGCCTTGTAGAAGCATTCGCTTTATTTTGGGTGAACAAATCCAGGACTTCAGTTGCAGCGGAAGCGCATATGTTGAGCGAAAATCAGCGTCAAGAAGAGGCTTTTTAAAGCAAGGTCAGATCTTGTGGTGGTGGGGTGGGTGTTAGCCTTCTCCTCCTCTCACTATTTCTCAATCTCAGTCTCACTCACAAGTAGAGAGAATTGCTAGTGTAACTGGTCTGATGGGGGTGTAGAACTCCATCTGTTCACTACATGATGGAAACCTGTCAGGGAATTGAGGCACCATCATTCGCAGCTGCCACCGAGCCACGGACAGTGCAGTAACTTACTGCCAAGAGCTACTGAAGGGTTGGGTTTAGGGGATGGATACACTATGGGGTGGATGGGCAGTGTTTCTTCACCATGGTAATTGGCTTTAATATGCCCTGCTGGGACGTCTGCGTCAAAGACCGAGCCGAGCTCTGATCTGGAGCTCATGACGCACTGCCCTTCGCCTGAGGGTCTTGTTTGTCAACCTCATTCCATTTTTTTTTGCTAACAGTCGCTCAGATCGTAGCTTCTCTCCCACACTTTCACATCACAGGCACTCTTTTTTTAATGATATCGATAGCTAAATCCCTGTTCTTTTGTCAAATCCCACTCAGCAGTCCCTAGTAAAAGTGATAAATGTGGGGACAGTTGAGGAGAAGAAGGTCACGTTGAGTGGGGGTGGAAGACAAGGATTATATTAACCCTTCAAACCATGCAAGTAGCTGGGAAAGGAGGACATTTTCCCTACCTTTTCCTATTGCAATAGTTTTTGTCGTAATTGTGACTCCAGACACACCAACAGACAGCTTTATCGATGCAAGGATAAATAATGGCACGTAGCTATTTCAACATTATTTCAACACTCATCATGCGGTCGTCTTTTGAAGGGAAGAATCTAGCAAATTAGACAGGAATGCAATTCAATCAGCAAATGCCGAAAATGCTTTACTGGGAAGCGGCGAGGTGTGTGTGACAACCGCTAACATGCTTTTTTGTGTGGTTTTCATTGCCTCATTGTCTTTTGTAAAGAGCGCTGACGTTCTAAGAATTTTTCAGAATTCTCTTCTATAATGATATGAGAATGCATTGACTGCACAATGAGTTGAGCCGAATCTCTTGAAAGCATGTGAACCACAGTCATTGGAAACTCAAAAAGGAAATGCAGAATAGCTTCCCCTGCAATCCATATGGCCAAAACATACTTTTGAGGGTTACATAAGCCACAGAACAACATAATAACCAACTCAAGGGGCAGTATAAAAATTAGAGTGCTTAAAACCTTGCAGGGGCTTTGATGATGATAAACTTCATCCTTGTTTTTATATGGCACAACTCTTGACCGTTGGGTTTATTCTGTGTTTTTAATGTATATTTGCCTTTTTCGAACTGTGGAGAATTATTATGTATTGAATTATTTTTCTCATTGAACAAAAGACGGGTTGAGTTTGATGGATGCACATTGCAGTTCGCTTTGATATCAGGAAAATAGCCAGATCGTATTCTGCACTTACCTTTTAGAGTTATTAAGTAAGAAAGGAAGAGGGAGAACGGGGAATAAAAAGGAAAAACAATGACAGCAGCTAAAACGAGCTCTCTTATTGTGAAATACTGGGTGGCTTTTAATGGGTTTTATTTTGCACTTACTTGTTCTTTGGTTTGGAGGGTAGGTCACATTTTTCCTAGGCAGCTTGCTAGTTTTCTTTCTCTCTTTCTCTCCCGCCACGGCCAGCTGTAAGTGCTAAAGAAAGAAAAAGAGAAAATGAAGTGATTTGTGGAGGTATTGATCGGCAGCGAGGTTATTGATCAGGGTGTTGAGCGAGATGGAGAAGTGTGGGGTTGCAGGGGGCCAAGCAGCTCTTTGTCTGGCTGGCCAGGTGGCATAGATGGGCACTCGCCAGCCCTGCTGTTAGAAACCCCCCCACCCCCCCTTTCAGCTGGCCACAGCTGCTGACCTCTACCCTGACTCAAGGGTGTGGTTATGTCCCAGCTCTGTTTATCTAAATTATGCTGATGACAAGTGGGGTTTTCAGGAATAAATTGCAGATAGACTGGCTCGGATTTATTTAGAATCATAAAAACCAAAAGTGAAATCCTAATCTAACAATCCAACACCCTAAATGGCCAGGTTTCCTCAATCAGGGGCTAAAATTTGAAGCATCTCAATCAAACTGAAAAAAGAAAATGTCTTCTAAGGAGGAAATTATACAATGGCAGGATTTGAAGTTGATGACGATTGGCGGAAATCCTATTTGACATGGCTAAATGTATTGCAAAACATGGAAGAGGAATTTATTCAAAATTAATTGTGCATACTGATTTATTTGCACACACAGTCTGCTTTGTTAAAGCGGCAGATTAAATAAAGGAATTTATGCAGTTTCCCATCTTTCAGATCAGTTTAAGTGCTAAGTTGTGGAGAATGCCATCTACCATGATCTAGCATACTTTACCGAGACTATACAACGCTATGATCCACCTGAACGCTATGAAATACCTAAATCTGCTTCTTAAAATGCAGCAAATGTGCTCTGTCTAGCCACCATATTAGTTATTAGCCAATTTTAGTGATTTTATTTAGTTTTGTCCACATCATCACATCATTTAATGGACCATTCTAGGATTTATTATAATTTCTTTTCCAGTTAGGATAATGTTTTACATTTGTATTAAATTCTAATGATAATATATTTTTTGGACACAGTGGGATAACATTTTAAAGATTTTTCAAATTTTAACATCAAAATATGTTAAAAGAGGTTCGTCATTTTTAGATGGATTTAATATTGGTGCATCCTTAATTTCATGAATTACTGCAGCCGTGATCATTTCAAAATGTACACAAGCATCTCATTTAAATGAAATTCTGTTTTCTGCTAGCGGTAATTGTGCAGTGTTAATTGCACAGTGCTATTTTAGTGCATTAACACCTAGTTAAAATGGATTGCCAGTGGTTAGTCAAATAAAAACAGTTTTTGTGTGTTGAAATGCCATGGTTAGTGAATTCGCCCCCTAGTGTACTGTAATTTAGCAGATTTGTATACAGATACTGGAGCTCTTTTGGTGTTCTTGGGGGTGTAGCATGAAGCCATCTGGCTATGGCTTGAATTTAGTTCAGAAGAGATGCCACAGACCCCCATCCCTCTCCTTTATTGAATGCTCCTTTATGCCGCCCCCTTCACCAAGTGCAATATCTCAATGGATTTCCGGAAACATGTACTTTCACTCTTCATTTTACCCCATTTCAATATGAGTTCACTCTCATCTTTTCAGTGAAACAAAAAAAAGATCCATGAGGTTGATGAAAGAGAGTGGTGGAAGAACAGACTGAGCAAGGGTGAAAAGGATAAATTAAGTGAATCTGTTGAACGAAAGCACTTAATGATGTAGACGGACTACAGGGCAGATCAGAGGGAGCACTGGGAATATGGGTACACACGGTGCAAAGGAGGATGTGCATGAAAGAGTATTCAGATAGAGTGAGAGAGGAAGACACACTCCTCAACACGCTCACTCCGGACGGCTTTAAATAATAGAATCTTGCGTAGCATCACTGCCAGGCACCAGTGACTTATTCATGTATATTTCAGGAAATTGTAATCATTTCAATGCTTGCCTGCTTTCTCTTGTGCCAGAGATGAGATTGTGACAGAGTTGGTCCTGCTCTCAGGTCTCCATCTTTAATATTTTGGCTTGAGAAGTGCTAGTTTTTGCCCAGACTTTTGACTACTCACTACAATTTATAATGATTATAAACTGCCCACTTACTGTCTGACATATGAACCGACTAACCATTTCATCTTGTTTCCATGTGTCGTTTAGGGACATGTGTGCATGATTCTGGTTTGACAATATCTAGTTTACTTTCTGTTAGTTTACTTGCTAACCTTTGTAGTGTTTATTCTTTAAGAAAAAGGGCCTGCCATCTATATCCTTGACCACCCTGTCATCATAGATTTAGCTGTCCAGGGCTATAATGCCCTTTGGTAGTCCAGTGGGCTCTCGTTCCTAAAAGTGGTTGCCATAAACATGGCTAAAGAAAAGCAAAATCACATTTCTGTGTATCTTCTTTTCATGTATAGCACTTCTTCATTCGGGCTCTTTTCTCTGTCCCTTGCCCTTTGTCTGTGATGTGTGGGAGAGTTTTAACCAAGAGTTGACGCTGGTAAATAAGTTCAGCGAGGTTTAAGCCGGGGTCAAGGCCTCGAGCTGGCGGGAATGAGCACAGAGAGAGAGAAGAATTGATTGGGCTTTTATATGTGGAAATTGAGAAAATAGAGGGTGTCTTTGGCGTGACCTGCCCTTGCCCGGTGTACTATCTATAGCTACAAAGAAACAAAATAACACCAGCTTTTATATTTGTTTTTCTTTTCCCAGACCCTTCATTTTAGTTTTTAATAAAACTTAATGAAATGGAAAGACATAGAGGAAGAGGGTGAAAGTGAGAGGGAAGCCCAGCTAAGGGGGAAAAAGTCTTAAGCCAGTCTAAAAAGTTTTGTTGGTCTCCCACATTTGTCTGGTTTGCTGGTTTGAAAGGAGCTTTAGAGTCCCTTCATCTGGACAGCCTGCAAAGACTAGCAAAGCCAGCTGAACACCAGATAGCCAGGTAGGCAAACTTAAGCCAGTTTCAGGCTTGTTAGCAGACCAGTTATACCTCCTTAAACCACTTTTGTGCAGACTAGAAGGGCTTGACCAGGCTGGGGGACCAAATAGACCATTTTAAACCATCTTTGGAGATCAGTTATACTTGCTTAAATGAGCTAGGAGCTAGGAAATCTTGACCCAAATGGGAGATCATTTAGACCAGTTTTATAAGATTTAGACATGCTGGCAGACCTGTTAGACTTGCTTAAACCAGTTTTGGCCAGTTGGTAGGCCAATTATACCATCTCTTACCAGCTTTATGCAGGCTAAACAGTTATTTGCTCAAACCAATTTAGATTAGATTCTATTTTTTTAAAAGATTAGATTCAACTTCATTGTCGTTATGCACAGTACAAGTACAGAGCTAATGAATGCAGTTAGCATCTAACCAGAAGTGCAAGAATATAGTGTTTTTTATGCATATAACTGCAGAGTATGTGAAGCTATGATTTACAGAATGTACAGTAGAGTTGCTATATACAGTATAAAGCAGAGTATGTACATAATATAAATTGGAATGCAATGTAGGGATTATACATTATGAACAGCAGCAATGTAGGGTTATATGTGCATTATGGACAGAGTAATGTAGGATTATATATACATTATGAACAGCAGCAATGAAAGAACATTGGTAATAAATACAGTTGGATGAGTGGACAATAGAATTGTTAAACAAACTTTTAAAATGACATTTCATGACACAATAACAGTAATATAAACTTTAGACAGTTTACAGTGCAAAAGCTTGAACAAAATATGAGTAGTGCAATACATACATGTAAAGTACTGTGACCAGTGCAGTAAGAGAGCAAGTGCAGGTTAGATTGGTGGTGTGGTGTTCAGAAGTGTCACAGCCTCAGGGAAGAAGCTCTTCCTGAGCCTACTAGTGTGGGAGCGTAGGCTCCTGTAATGCCTGCCAGATGGAAGGAGGGTGAAAAGTCCATGGTTAGGGTGAGAGGCATCCTTGATGATGTTTCTTTCCGTGCCCAGGCAGCGCTTGTGATAAATGTTCTCAATGGGAGTAAACTGGGTGCTGGTGATCCGTTAAGCAGTTTTTACCACCCGCTGGAAGACCTGATATACTAGATTAAATAAGCTTTGTTTAAGCTTGGCCAGAATGGGAGACCAATTAAACCGCCTAAACCAGCAGAATGGGAGACCAGTTGAACAAGCTTAATTTCAAGCAGGATCAGTTGTAACATCTTAAACCAGCTTTGTGAAAACTAGGAGAACTTAACCAGAATTCGAGACCAATAAGACTATTATAAACCATTTTTGCGTAGGCTGGGCAAGTATATTTTCGTAATCCAGCTTTATGGATTCTAGGAGGTATTGACAGAAAGGGAGACCAGTATATGTACATACATGCTGTTCACATATTATTATAGCACAGTTTGTGCTGATTACAGTGATTTTAGACATGTAGATGTGTATAAGCAACTGAAAAAAAGCACAAATGTAAGGGCATGACAAAACTTCTCCAGGCCCCAAAAATACCCTTAGACCTCAGACGGTTAAAACAGGTTTGGGCATACTGGGAGGCCAGTTAGACTTGCATAAACCACTTTTGGACTGTTGTGAGGTCAATTATATCATCTTTCACCAGCTTTATGCAAGCTGGGAAAACAGTTATTTGCTTAAACCAATTTAGGAAACCAGGTATACCAGATTAAATAAACGTTGTGTATAGGCTTGACCAGAATGGTAGACCAATTAAACCAGCAGAATGGGAGACCAACTGGACATGCAGGATCATTTGATCTTACCATTTTCAGGCAGGATCAAAATTGTAGACCAATTTGAACCATATTTGGGCAGACTTTGAAACCAGTTTGACTTGTTTAAACTAGCTTCAGGTTGGTTCAGGAGACCAACTATAGCAGCTTAAACTAGCTTTGTACAGGCTAAGAGAGCTTGACTGTGTAACAAGAACAATTAGGCTAGACAATCTTTGGACAAGCTGTAAGAGCAGTCTGAGGAGTTTAGATTGTGGAAAACTTAAGTCCTTAGTTCCAAACTTGCACATGTACTCTTATACAGTGAATATCTGCTGAAACTCCAGTCAAATAACTGCTGTTAATAACTGCAGTGCAGAGTAGTTGCTAACTTTATCAGACAGTAAACACTGAGAGATCTGTATAGGAAGCCTCTGGGATTTACATACAACCTGTTATACTGAAGGCTACTAGACACCAATCACTCGCTCCCTCAGTCTGTTTTCGTTATTGTAGAGCAAAACTGATGCTGTGTTTGCCTTACCGTGAGTCAATGGTCAAAGTCTCCAAAGTTTTTCTCCATTACTCACGCACAGAGCAGAGGTGTATCACACGTACCCCTGGTGGTCTTGTTATAAATTAGATTTTTAGAATAATTTCTCAGAAAATGGATGTCTCCCTGGAGATGAGCGTGTCCTCTCTGACAAAAACAGGCCATTATTCCTCAACCATTTATTTAGCAACCCAATAATGTGTTTTAATATGCATTTTAGTATCACCATTTGTCTTATGTACCTCCACTGGACCATCATTTAGCATTATTGTTAATATTATTAAAGTGAAATGATTACAGTGACTCAGTTTTAAACTAAAGGCAACCAATAATGGATCTCTTCCTCTCAAAACAAAGCACTTTAACAAAACACTAAACTGACATTTTATGAGCAATGAGCAAGAGACATTTGTATTTTATAGAACTACAGGCTTTATATATATATATATATATATATATATATATATGTGTGTGTGTGTGTGTGTGTGTTTGTGTGTATGTATATATAGATTCACTATGCAGTTTCTAAGCAGTTTTAAGTTAATTCATAAACAGTCCTATCCGGAAAGCACAAATATACTGTATTTGAAGCTTCCGGTCTCACAACAATCTATATGTGCGAATGGGGCCCATTGTAAAACCAACAACGTCTTTCCCCCATTGATTCTAGGGCTGTTGTCATGGCAACATGTTCCAGCGCTCATGGCTGTGGCACCACATGGCTGGAAAATGAGCGTGAATCTCAAAACGCCTAGGCTGACATCATGGTATAAATGTGTAGCCACAGGAAGACTCTGCTCTCACTTGTGCATAACACAGGTTGCGAAAAACATGAGTACCTAATGCATATATAATGAGCAATATGTGCTGAAGGACTAGCAGGTTTTCACTTCACGGAATGCATAATTGCCACAATTTCAGTAATTCAGTAATTAAATTCTGCCTGTTAATGATAAACCAATATTTCTTTTTATAGCTAATAACTGATAAATTGGTGATAGTAAAAATCTATACTGTTTTGTCTAAATAATATAAAATAAAACTCTAAAAATCTAGAATCAATCAATGCTACAAGTGAAATTAGGCATTACAATATTGATATGTAGAATGAAAAATAGATTCTAATTCCAAAAAAAATATCTAATTGCTTTAAATACATTTCTGTAAATTAATTTGATGGAAATACTATTTCGTTGGCTCACATAATAATCAGAAAGATGGAAATTGTTTTCCAACAACTTTTCTAAAAAAAAAAAAAAAAAAAAATCATTTTCAGGATCATTTGATGAATAAAACATAAAAAACACCATATATTTAAAATAGAAATAGTTTGTTACAACGTGCACTACCATTCAAAAGTTTGGGGTCAATTTTTATATATATATATATATATATATATATATATATATATATATATATATATATATATATATAAAATGCTGAACATTTTCTGTGAGGGGTAGTGTTAGGGCTGGGTTTAGATTAACACATGTATAACTGTATATGAAAACCATAGTAGTCTATGTAATGTTCCCATTTAGATAGCTAAGTAAACGTTTGTGACCACAGCAAAGGTAATCTAAATGTAAAAATGGGCAGAAATGAGCATAAACTTATTTTCAGTACACTGGTGTATAGTGAATATACACAAAGGATTTACATTAAAGATTTATTTTACTTTCGTATTGTGTTATTTTTGGTTAGGCTAACAATCTGGATGGAGCATCTGTGTAGATTTTGGCTGCTTGTTCAGTGTGCTACACACATAAAAGACTACTTAATATGAGTTTCAACAAAGGCGCAGGTGTTGCAGCGCGAATCAAACACTTGACGTGAAGTCAGGCGGAATGTGAAATTATTAAATAATTGATAAACTACACATATGGATGAAAATCAGTGTGGTTCTCCGTGTCTCACTGGAAAATCGCATGCTGTGGAAAAGCTTTACTCTCAGTGATGGAATGGACTTCAAATTCGCTCCCCCCTTTCAAAATGCGTTAAGTAGTAGATGTTTCACTTGTATATGCATTATTAAAACAAGAATATGCATCGCTTCAACACTCAGCACCTGTCACGCTCACAGTCTTTATTTAGTATGGTTGTGTGCTGCAGTGTAGTGTGTTTCTCTAGGGCTCAGAGTCACGGACCATTCAGGCGCTGACCCTAGATCCAGGTGGTCTACTCTATTATTACATCTCTATTTGATAATGCTCAACAGCCACTAGGTTTAAACGCATGCTTTCTCTGTGCAATGCACACAGTCCACAGCCATTAATACAGGGATTGTGGGGAAATGTGAGTCACTGTGAGTCAACACTGACTTCTTATTTGTGGCTGTTAATATCGACTCGATTAAAAGTGTTTGCATCTAAAGTCTCTAATTGCTTTAATTAAAGTTCTGTAAATTAATTAATTTGATGGAAATACTATTATGTGGGCTCACATAATAATCAGAAAGATGGGAATCGTTTTGCAAAATGATTTTAGAGGTGTAATATTGGTGTATGTTATGTTTTTTTTTTATATAACACTACCATAATGGTTTTTAGCCAATAGAAAATATTTTACTATCGCAATTTAAAATAACATTTTCTATTTTAATATTCTTTAAAATGTAATTGATTCCTGTGATGCAATGCTGTCTTCATTGTCACATGATTGTTCAGAAGTCATTCTAATATGCTGATTTATTATCAGTGTTGGAAACGGTTGAGCTGCTTATTTTATTTATTGATTTGGATCTTTTTTCAGGATTCTTTGATGAATAAAAAAAGGGGAAAAAAGAACAGCATTTGTTTACAATATTGTAACCATATACACTACTGATCGAAGGTTTGAGGTCAGTGCATTTTTTCCTTCCGTTATAAAAAAAGAATTTTTTTTTTCTTTAGCAAGGATGTTATAGTAAAGACTTATATTGTTATTTGTTTTGAACAGCAGTGCGTATATACACAATATATAGTATGGATTTTTAATGTTGACAGTTATCAGACATAACATTAAAACATTTCTGCACTGACCAGTATTTTGATATTACAACATTCCTAAAGTACCATATATATTATTCATAAATTTCTATTTAATTTCGATTTAATTCTCCGGTTTTCCATTCAAGGTTAACTGGTTTACAATAATTATAATGATTTGCTTACAACATTATTAACAAAGTTACATGACGATTGAGAAAACAAACTGTCTTATTATCTGCTCTTTCTTTTTATTTTATTTTTTCTGGATTTCCTCTGAACATTAATTTATACAGTGTAAGATAATAGGAATAACACCAGCCTCTTTAATTAGTCTCTAGATACGCGACTGATGAGCGCGCCTCCAGGAAGTGCCGTCCTTTGCAGCCTAGTCCCAGCGAGATCCGGAGGCTTTCACGAAGTCTCTATGACTGTGTCCTCAAGTTGTTGGTTTTGACCTGATTTACTCAGAATCAACAAAGGGCCGGGCCGCCACAGCACTGCGATGAATCTCAAACAGGCACATAGGTGACAAGCACTGTGTACGGAGACAACAGTGGGCAGGTGTGCATGTCGGATTGACAGCGGAGTTTAGATGCAACTCTCCTAACGCCTCAAGCTCATGTGTGCATGCTCACGTTCCACATGTGTGATTCTGTGTAGGGAGCTGGACACTGATAAAAAAATAAAATAAATAAGCCCATTTTGTTTACCTGATGGCTGTCAATCAGTTTGTTGCAGCTCCATAGTGGACTCTGCCTGGGGGAATTATGGAAGTTTGTGTTTTGATGGCAGTTGTGAGACAGGAAAGCAATAGAACGAAACCGTCTCAGAGGAGTTAACACAGATGCTCACCTGTCAGTATCAGAAACGAGGGAAAGTTGTGTGTGTGTGTGTGTGTGTGTTTTATGTGTTTGTGTGTTCTTGTATGAAGTGAAGTCAGTGATCAGGAACAGCTAGACAGATCCTGGAGCATTTCGAGTGGTCATGCCACCCTGTCTGGACCTGTTCTGGTAGTCCGTGATAAGAAAAAGTGAAAGCGCAAGTGTGTATGTGTGTGTGTTTTAAAGATCACTCATCAAAGACCAGGTCTCCTCAGCATAGACTTGTGCTTGCTTTGATTTTGAATAAGAAAATAACTGTAATGCTGTACATCTCCTTAGATCACAAAAACGAAAACTCTTTAATATACTGGAAATCAATTATTCACACACATACATGTCTATTTATACATGTATATGCCGTATATTACTGGCTGCATGAGAGTTTCAAAAACTGAGGGATTGACGGCAAATTTGTCATCCTCTCTTCTAACCAATGTTATCAATCTCTCAATATTTTTCAAAATCTTCTTTTGGAAAGTCTATTGTGGATTTTTGTGGATTGGGGCAAATGGAAAGGCAAAATTATATTTGTAGTCATATCAGTTTACCACTTTAGAGGTTTAGCCGACTACTGTATGATGACTTCCAGTTCTGAGAACCCCAGAAAATATGAAAATGGTCTCTGAGCAAGGACTAGTGCTTCAAAATGTACATATAAGCACAATGAGAGTATTATAAATGTAGTCCATATACAACTCATGCTCTATATATAGTAAGTTTGAAATAACATAATAGTGTGAAGAAACAGACTGAAACTCCATGAGCATGATCAGTCTGATTTGTGATTGAATCATTCAAACTGGTTTTGATTTGTTTACTAATTGGACATCGAAGCTTCTCTCATGGACTCTCATTAATGTTCCAAGGAAATCTAGAGAGGAGGTCAATACTTTCAGTGAATAATGAGGGAAATTCTAATCTGATTATATGGCTTCAGAAGACTTGAGTGGTATGGAGCACTTTAATTATGCTTTTGTGTCTTTTTTGAAGCTTGAAAGCTTACATTCTGTGTTCCACAAAAGAATGCCATGCAGGTATAGAATGTTAAATTATGTCAATTTGCGGGTTTTTTTACGGACTGTCTAAAACCAGGTCCTCCTAGCAGAGTGCTTGTGTTGAGACAGTGCCCTCATTGATTTTGAAAAGAAAGCATCAATAATAATGTTGTACCTCTCTTCAGACAGGAGCTCTAAAGGTCATGTGTTAACAGAAAGAGTTTTTAAACTGAGGGCTGGTTTGCATGAGCTGTTTTACAAGGGTCTTTTGTTCCACCCTCATCTGACTGTAGTCTTCTAGAACTCTTGTCTTGTGCTCTTGTCACATGATTGTGGCTTTCTAAAATTGATTCTTATGTCTGTGTCTCTTTATAGGTTGCAGAGGAAAGCTGTGTGGATTTGGAGCGCTGTGTGAGAGAGACCCGACTGACCCCTCTAAAGGAGAGTGTGTTTGTAAGAAGATTGTGTGCACGTCTGTGGTGGCGCCTGTGTGTGGATCGGACTCCTCTACCTATTCCAATGAGTGTGAGCTGGAGAAGGCCCAGTGCAATACACAGAGACGCATCAAGGTGATGCGCAAAGGCCCCTGTGGTGAGTCTAGTCACACGCAAAAAACACTATATGTACTTGTGAGGACCTCCTGACAATTAAACTTAAATTAAAGGCAAAATAATCCTCCTTATAACATTTCAAACTCTTTTTCACTGTGGAACACAAAAGAGTTTTCTAGAAAATATTTGGTTGCTCTTACAGTGCATTTAAACAGTGAAACTAATTGTCTTACACCAGAAAGTTTTTTTTATTTTTTTATTATTATTATATATTTTTTATGCCAAGAACCACAAAATATGATGAGAACAGCCTTCGTCATATGTAAAGGCAGCCATACATTTTTATGCATAAATATTATATACTGTGTAAGAAAAATTGTAAGCATGATATTATTAAGACAATGTGTTGTTTGTAACATTTATAATTCAATCAAACATAATTTAGCACATTATTTTGTCAGGGAATGTGCTAAAGCAAAAGGTAAAATATTAATTAGTTAAAAAAATACAAAAATAATAATAATTTTACATTAGTCTTTTTCTTGATAAAAACATTTCCAATTCAATTTAAATAAAATATTTAAAATATAAATATTCAATATTAAAATAAAAAAATACTGTGAATTGTTCTATTTATTTATTTACTTATTTATTGAGAACTTAGAACACATTTTTGTAATTTATTATTTATTAGCTGGCTCTTTTTAAGTTTTAGTTAGACTAACTTGGAGCATCCTCAAAAGCTGCATTTACTACACGACAGGGTCAAGTGAGATATTATATTAACACCCTTCCACTTTCAAATTCAAGCTTTTTTGATGCATGCCAAAAACAATAATTATCCCTAGTTTATGACAGGTTTCCATATTCATGAATGCCCAAATGGATAGATGGTCTGTGGAGTGGAGAATATGAATTTTGTGTGTTCTACACTGCTCATCATGTTTATTCCAATCAGTTTCATTCCACGAATGATAACTAATATGTGAAAAGTGGCTCGTCATTAAGCGAGGCTCCATGGCAGTGGGCCTGGCCAGCGTGAGCCGTAATTACATGATTCGGTAGAACATGTCGTACAAAGCCTTCAAAGAGCTCTAATTAGCCACCTCACATGCTGTCTAGCAGGAAATGATCAGTCTTGAGGAATGAGAGCTCCAGCCTACAGGTGAACTCCGGCCTCCATTGAGAAGCGCGTTAAAGATCACACTGTCCCGGCGTGTTAATGCAGTTGAAGTTCGGCACCATGCTAATCGGCGCTGGCTCCGCAGCAGGGCTTTAATGGGCAGTAGCCTCCCTGCTATTGCGCTAATGAAATTGACAGTGTGGCTATCAGGGGTCATATCTCTCTGCCGCTCAAATGGGATCAGTGGCCATAGATAACCGACGGTTCATTGTTTCTCTGGGGCAGAGAGGTTGAGATGGGACATGAGAGTCAGGTTAGCAGCCATATTTTGCCAAGTTCTACTCCGGTGGTTTCCAAAATGAACCCTTGGGCTTTTTTGGGGGTAATAAATATGGCATATGTTTAGATTACATAAAGTGGTGGCCAAAATTATTAGAACATCAGTATTTTCAACTGCTAAAAAATGTTTTTTTAGTTATTTCTATCTTCTATCTAATCTTCTATCAGTTTACATTTCCAAACATTCATTTTGCCATTGGAAATGTAAACTGATATTTCCTACTGAAACACTACTGCAAAAGATATAAGAATAACTGACTTATGCTGGTAAAAACACTAGTGTTCTAATAATTTTGGCCACCACTTTAATAGTAAATCTTATTCTAAATATTTTATAACAGTACGGTTAATATTTTTGAAAAGTCTATATGCTCACCAAAGCTGCATTTATTTAATCAAAAGTACAGTAAAATTCTCCTGCCAGTTAAAATACATGGTTTCTATTGTAATGCATTTAAAAATGTAATTGATTCCTGTAATGGCAAAATTGATTTTTTTTACAGTCTCTGTTCACAGTCTGATCCTGTCAGTCTCAGTTTTGAAAATGGCTATGTTGATTAATAATTATTTGGAAACTGATTCAAAAGGGACCAAAAGAAAAATGTGTATAGCTGGTTAGATTTTGCTCAGTTTGCACTGCATTGGCAGAGGTGGCAAAGCGTTAATTCGCACCCAGGGCACGGGATAAGAGGTGACACAGAAAAAGAAATACAGAGAGGTGCCTTGTTTCTAAAGATGAGCAGGGGAGCATGGGTGCTTTGATAATATTGAACTCCGGTGGGTAAACAGAGTCTCCAGCTGTTTGTGTGAGTGAGTCAGTCAGTCATTCAGAGAGCCAGCGAGCGGAGGAAAGAAGTGGAGTGTGTGTGAAGCTCATTTCAGGCGGGCCGTATGCTGGAACTCGTCTGGATTGGCAGTGGAGCAGCGGAGCATTGGGCCAGAGCAATTGATCAATGAAAGGATTGATCATATGTGTGCAGAGCACGTCTGGAATTACTGTGATTGCCAGGAGCGCTCTCTTTTCTCACTCTGTCTTTTTTTTACCCATTAACGTCCCTTCATCTCCAGCCTGACTCGGCTGATGAAAACCGCTTTTGAGAACCCACAGCACGGAGGAGGTAAAATCTGTGCATCAAATATTCACTCCCTAAACCAGGCCTACAACTTAAACTAGCCGCAGAGGCTGAAACTGTCGGCTCCTGTTGTCTAAATGAGGTTATTCTGCTGTACAGAAGAGCGGGGGAGGAAAAGCATTAACCTCAGGGTATCATGGGAAGCTGCTTAATGGAGGAATCAATATGTTTGTCCCGTTATTGACGGCTGAAACTGTGTTCCTTCACTTGGGAAGTATGGCTCATTTCTCTCAGATCCTTTACCTGCTATAACTCCAGGTGTTGATGCTGTTGGACACATGTGGGCTGTTTTAGTCCCTCGGTTGCTTCTCACACTCTCACGTCATGGCGCGCTACATCTATGTTTGACTGTCCTTTTTATGATGTCAGAACTGACGTTCATCCAAGCACGTAACAGTTGCAGCAGCAGCCATGAGACACTATTGATTTATGATCTTTCAGCAAACACATCTTAGTCAATATTAAAGCAACTCTCTGAGTGTACCCCGAGGCTAAGTAGCACAGAGATATACTGTTTGAACCCGTCATAGTAGTGATCCATCTCAGCAGAAAAGGACAGAATGTTTTCAAAGAAATGATTGATAAATAATGCTTGGATGTATATGTGTGTGTGTCTGTGTATATATGTATGTAGACAGACAGACAGACAGAGAGATTGATAGCACACAGATAGATAGATAGATAGATGCACACACAGGCATTCTTTTTAGCGCTGCCCTGCAATTTTATCAATAAAATTAAGAGCTAAATTATCTTTCTCAACAAGGAGCTGGTAACAGCATTGTTTCTAAAGCAATTAAAGCCACATATTCCCTGTTAATAGAGAAACTCTGCAAAATGGTGGTAATTTATACACACACACACACACTCTCTCTCTCTCTCTCTCTCTCTCTCTCTCTCTCTCTCTCTCTCTCTCTCATAAATGAACACTTGATAAATGACACTTTTCTGATAATAGAATATTGGAGATCGCTAAATTGCAAGCTAACCGGTGTTTTCAGAAAGCAAGCACGTTTATCCACAGTGGAGAGCACGCGTGCACATGGTTGCCAGGTTGTCAAAAAACAAGTAACACACTTAGCAGATATTTCCATATTGTGGAAGTGGGAAGCTCTGTTTTGGGGATTGTGTCTCTTTATATCTGGCAACCCCAGACTGCAACCAGATTAAACCTTGTTGTAGCATATGCTATAGTCTATATTATGCTCTATTCATTATCACACTTGCCCTTTTCTACTCCATTTAAAGGTTGCCGCACTAGTGTCGCAGAAGGAGTTATCATAGTGTCACCTTTCAGCAAATCTTTCATATATATTTCATATATATATTCAATAATTTATTCTGAAATTATTTATTGAAGCTTGATGCTAAAAGGTGTGGTGCATTGTGAGTGTTGCTTTGCAGTTTCTAGGGTTTCTGTTAGGAGATAGAGCTAATGTTTGCTTTTTGTTAAATTCAAGTTAGATTACATAAAAATATATTAGTACTCCTCTCTTCAACACGTGACTTGATTTTAAGAATGATGTTTATACTGATTTGCAGTAGCTGCTCCTGACCGTACATTTAGGTGGGTGAGATTCTGGGTTGTTGCGCTAATATATGAAAAACATTTTGTAAGCTTTATATTATAAACTCTGAAAACATGGGGTCAACATTTTGGAAGAGATGTCCTTAAGTTATCGTATGGGTGCGTCACTGTTGATTGACAGGTGCAAAGTAAGGTTACACACGTAAAATGCAGTATAATGAATTAATTAATATAGTATTTATCACGTCCAAATGATGATTTAGAATATTACAAGTTGTGGATCAATTCGGGTGAGGAAAGATGATCATATTCTTAGAATAAACTAAACAAACACAACAGAACCATATAGAGGCTATTCATGTGAGCACATTTAATTAAAAAGGATTTAAGGTATAGCCTATTTTGTTAATTTGATCCACTACTCCAGATAGAAAAAAAACAGACATGCCATATTCAACTATTTATTGACCTGATGCAGACACAAAGCTGAAGCAGATTGATATTGTCTTGGTGGAGCAAGATTCACTAAGGGAACATAAACATATATAGAGGTCTATGTTTTGGATGAATATTTTGGTGGGGCTCCGCCATAGATGAGCCGCACCTGCTGATTTGTTAATGGTTTAGGTGTGCGTAAATGCAGTTTTCTCTCCCGTATTAGAGACGTGGTGTGAAAACTAACATACAGTTTGGCTGATTGTTCCCCGTGATGGATCGTTATTCAGGCACAGCTCGGGTCCTGGTGACACCTCCACGGCCACTGGGCTCGGCAGCCGCCGCCGATGGCACATAGCCAGCCCTGCCTCGTGCAAATTGGTTTTTCGCTCGCCCTGTTCCACCCCTACGTCGGCTCCCGTGCTCGTGCATGGAGACGCTCACCAAAACACATTCACCTGTCTCCGTGACAAGAGACTCAATTCACACTCATCAGCAGCTTCACGGCTTCCTTACTCCGTCTGCAGAAAAAAACACGCTCTCGCTCCGCTCTCAGTCTAAATTTAGCTTGGGTTACGTCTACTGCACAGTCTGGGCCTGTCCACCGGCAAACAATTATAGCAAGATCGACAGTCTTCTTCAATAATGGAGTTCACTAAATGAATTCTGAAAGCAGATACTCTGTGATATAGCAACATCCATCATTTCTTCTGGAAACTTCATTCAGCTGAAAAGCAGTGTGATCTTCTCATCTGAAAAATGTTGCTAACATGATCCAGTCTATGTGGATCTCCACAGGGCAGTAATACCTAAACATGCTCTTCAAATGTGATGCTTTGACCCAAAACAATTGCCAATTTTGCATTTTAATACAATTTGGTTGTTAATGTAGTTTCAAACCTCCATATTGGGTTCCATCAGGCTCAAATCTGGTATATCACATGCAGCTTGCTTTACTGTATATTGTACCAACACTTCCACACAGCTATTCTATATAGGCTCACACAAAAATACCCAGATGTCATCGAGAATATGATCAAGGCCATCACCAGAGCTTCTTTCTGCTGCTTATCCCTTGGAGAATGAGTATACTTCTTATACAAATGTGTTTCTCTCCCTCTTCTCGTCAGTCTCTCTCTCTCTCTTTCTGCCGTCCTGCTCACTTCCGAAGGGGGAGGATGTAGCATTGAGTGAGATAAGGCAGATTACAGCCGGACGGGCACATTAAAAAGGCACATTTTCCACGCTCTTGCTTCTAATACCAGATGGGAGACGCTTTTTACAACTTATTCATGTATTCAAGCATTTGACTGGCCTGAATAATGCATTGTTATTTTTAACCCCTACCACACTCGAGTGGAGTATTGAGTGCAACAATCAGGGACTTACCAACTGTTAGAACATTTCTACCACTTTCAAATTTCTGAGGACCCGCTGTCCAATTTTTGGACAATAATAATTGTATTTAAGAGCTTTGTTTGCTGACCAAAGTGCACTGAATAAAAATGTAGGCGGCTGCATAAAAATCTCTTTTTAGACCCAACTTTTTTATCAGCTGTCTGTCGATTAATCGTATTCTGTGTGGTCAATATGGCTACTTTCCTGATGTCATCTAATTACTATTCATGAGCCAAGCTGATCATTGGAGTGGAAAAATCACAGCACTGCAGTAAAACTCCCATTGAATTTCTCTATAGAAAAACTTATTTCAGCAATAACAAAATTTGAATCTCTCCTGTGTACATATTTGTCTAATTAGTAATAAACTTCGACTGTATAGCATTTTGTGCTTTGTATGTCTATAAATAGATCTAATTCATAGATATCTGATTCTACAAATTCAGTTATGTCATTTACAGTGCTTCATGGGCTACAAAATTCATTGCCTCATAAAAGACGTACACAGCCTTTGGCTTTTTCTCTGATTTTCAATTGTATTTTTGCCTTCAAAAAGTTTGTAATGTTGTGATTCATCTCAGAGCTGGTTGGTTTGGTTCATTTTATTAAAGTTTTTTTTTTTTTTTTATCCCTATGGAGAAAATGAATGTGAAAAATTCTGGAATCAAGGTCGCTGACGAAGTGAGCGATCGTTATTGCACTTATTTTAATTAAATATAGTATATATTACCCTGTATTTAATATGTCTGTACAGTATGTCTACCATGCGCCTTGATATTTGATGGCCGCAGTATGCTTCAGGACACATTCTGTGCTTTTGAAAGTAAATCATAAAGCCATCTTAAAGAAACAATCGCAGCTGATTGGGTATGATTATATTTTACCTTTGAAAACAACGTTTGAATGCACTCCCGTACTTAAATGCATGCGCTCGCTGTGCCAGATAATGATTATTGACTGTTACATTCA
This sequence comes from Carassius gibelio, assembly GCF_023724105.1. Taxonomy (NCBI): domain Eukaryota; kingdom Metazoa; phylum Chordata; class Actinopteri; order Cypriniformes; family Cyprinidae; genus Carassius; species Carassius gibelio. Next base: position 16,159,753 of record NC_068418.1, read on the forward strand.
GCTTCCTGTTTGTGTAGAACACAGTCAGACACGCCGCAACACACCAACGCCACAACCACTACCTTTCCCGTCGTCTTCATGATAATAAGCTGCTATTTGTCCTCTTTCTAACCCTTTCCTTTTTCTATTTTCCTCACAAGACATTCTCTTCCAAACGACTAGTACCTCTAAACAAGATGAGTTCATTTCGCCATAATTACATTTCCCTCCAACAATGTCCTTCTCTTCTGCGACCTTTCCTTGAATCACGTACACAGACCCACGCCACTTTACACACTTGCACATTCAGGCGTGCACAAGTGCAAAGCCATTCATGAATACCTTGCCTGTGTCCACTCAAGGCCCTTTGCATTAATCACAGAGTTTGTCTGTCCGACCTCTCTCCAGTTAATGCAGGAGAGCGCAGCTCTTCCCATCAGCCAGCGGGGTTCTGGTGACAAGGAGATACTTCACATGACCCTCTCTAGATCTCTTTATTTGTCTTACAGTCTCCACGGAGCACACAGGTGCAGGAGAGGCCAGCCACTTTGAGAGAGACTTCTTTTAAATACGGTTCTCGTTTCTTCATGATGTTGTAGAGATCAAATAGTATTCGATCTCAGCTGTTTAATCGATTGTTTATATAGTAAAACACGTTGATCTATCTATTGTTCTATTAGAAAATGTTTTCTGAGTACTTTTTGATTAATTTTAGATAATCTCACTTATAAAAAAATACTTTCCATTGTGATCCACCTCAAGAAGTTTATTGGACATTATATTACACCAAAGTTTCCCAAATTGGGGTTCGAGAGGTGATGAAAAGCTAATAATTAAATCATAAAAATGTCTAATTAAACTGGTTGTTTGCCCGTTCCATCTTCTGTATAATTATAGTAACCTGATTAGTGGCTGGTTTGTGCAGTATCATAGAACTGGAATGTTCTGTAAATGTATTTTCTAAGCAGTAGGATTTTTTTTAAAAAGGATAATTTAAATGAAAGTAAATATGTAATCATGTAATCTGTTAAAAAAAAGTAACTGTAATCTGATCATGAGCAAGTATTTAATGTTCTTAATTTTTGGAAACTGATTACCGAACCTTCATGTACAGACGTCACATTTGTTTCATGCAGTAAGCCTACACAACCTAAAACAAGAATGGAGAGTTCAGATGGTACTTGTTTTAAATCAGAGTTTCAGGCTCTAGAGGTACACAGGTCGACCAGCTATAAATCAGAACCTGTTTTAAGTTTTGATTTATCTCTATTCCACAATTGCACACAATCTTCAATTCACACATTTCCCAAAATGTAATTTGTGTGGAATTCTTCATAAACTGTGTCTCCTGTGTGCCGTAACACCCTTAGTATATTTATGCAAGTATATTTTCTGCATTTTTGCTGTTGCTATTATGGATTTTTGAAAATTATCTTTCATGCAGTGTGTAACGCAGCTCTAAGTGAATGAAAACATCTTGTAAAGTTTTAAATCTGCACCGTGTATAAAGTTTTTGTTTCTCAGAAGAAAGAGTCGACTCTGAATGATTTAAAAGAGTCGTTTTTAAAACAAATCCCAAGCTGTTTCATATGCTAATCATGAAACATTAGCATATTGACCACCCAATTGTTGCACGTGCAAACCTGGGAAAACTTGAAAATAGTCTGAATGAAAATGCAAATTCATTCTTTGCCACTAGGTGCCGCTTTTGGATCAGTAAAATAGCAGTTTCCCCGGTAATGGCTGTACACAAAGCAGCACTGCGCTTAAAAACGCTGTTTTATCAGGCATTACAGGCATGATGAAAGTTTTTTGTAAAAATGAATCATTGCGCGAATCATTTGGGAGTTGTTGAGCAAGTAAGGTAAAGATACTATAAATGCATATTATAAGACAATGAAAGTGTTTTTTTTTTGACCTGGCAAGCATGTCAACCTGTTTTTGAGGACTCCCAAAACCAAAATAGGAACCTTCATAGCCCATAATGGGGCACTTTAATACTTTCTGGTTATCCACATGTTGTTGTATGGAGCTGCTAAACCACTTGAAAATCTAATTCCGTCTCTCCCGACAGACTGTATATTATCAACTTGCAGAACGCATGAATACCAGCTGATAAATGTGTGTGCGTGTTTGAAAGGGCTTGCTTGAAGGAAAAGAAAATGATTAGCGTCAGATGTGCTTGCTGATTGTACTCAAAATTTGTTTGAAAGAAAAAAAAGAAAACATTTTATTTATTTATTTATTTATTTAGTTTAGAATATTGCTTTTAGCCAAAACAAACAATTCCATCTTTGTCATTATGTTTGAGTACTGCAGTAACAGAGCAGTGTGGGGAAAGATCATTATGGAAGCTGTATGTAGCCTACAAAACAAGGTTTCTTGCCCTTTTCCTTGCCCACTATCATTAAACTTTGACCTCATGAAAATCCCAAAGCAGTCGCTTTGAATCTGGTGACCTGTTTCTGTTGGAGTGCAGTGCCTGCTTGAGCCTTGCTATTGTTAATTAGTTTTGCTTGCTGAAGTAGGTATCGCTATTAGACCACTACTGCTTCTACTTGGGAATTTTCACATACCCCTAACATTAAGTATTAAACTTCAAAATGTATCTCGACCCACATTGTTTGTGCTAAGGAAATTAATTTTAAATTATACCTTCAATCTTGCAACCTTGCGAGGTGTGCTGCTACTTCTGTAAGCAGCCAGACTTATGATTTTCACCTGGCAGATAGAACAACATGCTAAAAAATACCTTAGACTTGAACTGTTGGAGAAACCAAAGCTGTTTTTAAAGATCAGAAAATTATAGAGACTGGGAGTGTGCTCTTTTGACCTGGCAATACCTAACAACCAGTGCTAGAGAAATTAGTACATGTAATCTGATTATATGTAATCTGGATCATGTAATCAGTGTCAAAAAATTAAGTACTTGTAATTCGATTGTATCACATTTTAAATTGCACGTAAACAGATCAATGTTTTTGTTTGTTTTTTTAGTTTACATTATTACATATTATTTACACAAATGAAGTAAATTCTTAATAATGTATTGATTCACCCTAATTATTTTTTCTCTCAAATTTTCCTTTCTAAAAGATTCTACTGCTTATGTACATTTGGAACGTCTTTCAGTTTTATGGTGCTGCACACACCAGCCACTAGTCAGGTTTCTATAATTAGACAGAAAATGGAAAGGCCACACTGGTAGTTTGAATTTGACATTTTATGTTTTAATTATTAGTTTTTCACCACCTCATGAACCCCCGTTTAGGAAACCTTGGTGTAATATAATGTTTAATGCACTTCTCAAAGCTGTTAACAAAGGACGAAAAGTATTTTCATATACCACTACCACTACAGTTAGGTCAAAAGTAATCTAAAAGTCATCAAAAAGAATACATTACCATATGTGTAATCCGATAGATTATTACTATCTACATTTTCTGTTATGTAATTTGTAATAAGTATAGACTACTATCTGTCTAGCACTCCTACAACCACCTTGAAGACCAATGACCTAGCCTTATTCATATTTTTGTAATTTTTTCTTCTGTATACCATGTGCCTCCAGTTCACTTCCAGAATTCAAATTTTTTTCTGCAGTCATTTTCTACATCTAGGAATGTATAAAACCTTTTGAACATAATTGTATATCACCTTTTAGCTGGCTATAGAAGCAGGGATTATGTTTGAATTCATCTTGGCTGTGATCTGTTTCCAGTTGTGCAGATGCATAGATTTGTCTTTTGCATATTGAACATTAAACATATGAGCTAACGTCGTCCTGCTGGTCTTGCTCGCGATTGTTACCTCTGTGTCTTCACAAGCCTGAGGTCAGGAGTGGCTCACTTTGGGAATACTACACAAGGAATACTATGCACTGACAGCTATCACAGGAGAACAGGAGTGCCTGGCCTTTAAATCAACCACAAAAGATGTGTATTATCCATTTTTGTGCCTAATTTTCTTTATCTAAGGGCAACACTGAGGCATGCAAAAAAATGCAAATAAAAAATGAAGACAGCTGCAGTCAAATAAGCCCTTTGAAGAAATACATCAAAAGAACAAATCATCTCGCCGTATGAGGGATGACAACAGCAGGGGGTGGGACAATAGGTTTGAGGTCATCTGTGGAGGTTCAGCTCCATTTTTTGGTACTCTTCCAGTTTTTTCTATTGATGCATCACAGGAAATACAGTATAGTGAAAAACAGAAATGCTTGGGAATGCAAATGGATAGTTTTCTCCAGGCTTTGTAGACTTTGTTTTCTTTGTTGAATTACATACATTTTTACAACTTTGTTGCCTTGACAAAGCAATGCCTTGATTAAATGCTTAATCATCTGTAAAAATGACTTTACAGTACTACAGCTAGTTGCCAAATCTACAGCTACAGATCCTTTTCCAAATTGTGATTAGCAAGAAAAGAAAACATGTCAGTGGAGATTTGGCTAGTTCATTGATTGCTGATTAGATGGAGATTGAGGTTGTTTGTGAAAAAGAGGTCGAGTTTATCTGGACGAAATCATTGGAGAACTTTAGAGTACCTCCCCAGCAAGAAGTGTTGTTTTGTTTGAAGATCAAGTTCTATCATGACACCTCTTGGAAGATTTTAGCATGGTAATGAATATGACAGTGTTAACGTATTCGGTCTTGGCAGAATAGATCTGCTACACTGCTGAATTGATGCTGTTATTGTAGAGTATTTCTGCCGCTGCTGCTGCAAAGCAAGTAAAAGTTGCAACTGTACAAGTAGCATATATAATAACCTGTAGTAGATCTACATATACAAGTGGAGCTGGGGAAGGTGGAGGGTTTCAGAGTAAGGGTCATTGCAGAATTGCAAAAAATTCAGATTAGGTTAAATTTTCTGTGTTTTCGCATCTCTAGCATGCATTCTGATAGAAAATTAGGAAGAAATACAAAATATAACTCTGAGCGCGTGCTGCTAAATGCTCTAGTGGATGCTAACCAGCCATTTAAACCTAAAGCAGCAAGCTTATTGGCTTCGTTTGCAACATGAACCCATCAGCTTGTGCCAAGTTTAAGTTGTTTTGTAATTGCCTCACTGTAACCTACATTTTTTCCTGTTTTTTGGTGCTATTATGTCACCAAATATTGCTAATAGTAGTTCACTTCAGTTGAATCCATACTATTCAGAGGAAATGAGAGCGACACCACCCGCAGCTCTTCTCAAGCCTCCTTAACACATACACACACTCATACATACACATACATCTTCTGTCACGCTGGAGAGGTTGCCCGGGGCTCGCGGTGCTGGGCGGGTTGTGCCGAGCCGATCCTGTCAGGATCACGTAGCGACCATTGACAGCTCCCTGCACGCATTACGCATTAATACATCCAGCACTAACACATTATCACAGCACTGTCTGAAAGGCGAATCAGTGGAAGCTTCCTCGCTGTCTCAACTTCTTCTCACTCTGTTTATGTCTTATTAATTCGTTGTATAGGTCCTATTATTTCCTACATTTCTTCTTGTCCTCACCTCTTCAGAGCTTGAAGAGAGCAGTTAATTGGCTGCGAGAGACATTTCCAGTTCATCAATAGGTAACTATAGACTCCCACTCCTTCCTCAGGATACTGTATTTCTATCCTTGAAAATGAGCACTAAAGCATAAGGAGGAAGTGGCTCATCACTGTTGCGACCCCAACGATTCGTAGGGCGCCGTTCGACGCCGGTCACATTCTAATAGGCAATTTGCCTGCTTGTCTCAGCCCGAGAGAGCAGCTTATCTGTGCTAACACAGCGGAGAGCCGCATATGCACCTTATACCGAGTGGCCTTTTGCATTTTAATCAGCTCCTCCTTTTCCTCGACGCTCATCAACTCTCGGCGACAATAGGTGGAAAAGTGTCGACTGTTACTTAATGGGTTTGCGGAGGCAATTCTGCGTACTGTCACAAAACAAACAGAGCACCACTGAGAAGGAAGCTGTTTATGCAGATCATTGGACTCCTCTCAATGTATACTTCCTGACAGACGCATCAGAACTGATTTAAAGAACCACTTTACATCAGACTGATGGAATCAGATGTCTTAGAGGCAGGCTTTTGGGGACGAGGCCAATCTGTCGAAGCAGAATTAATGAGTCAGAGCTCGGATGTCATTAGTTATGAGTGTGAGGATGAGGAAAGTACCAGAATGCGTCAGCCCGTCTCAAAGGCCATCATAGACTCAACAGACTTGTTTATCATTTTAGGGAAAAAATAAAAATGTATAGGTTAGCGAGGGGTAGTAATTTGCAACATGTTAGGGATGAGTCATATGGCAATAAATTAATTGATTTTCTAATTTTAATATTTTTTTTTATTTGGTTTTAAAATAAAATATTGCATTCAAATATGAATAAATTCAAATATAAACCAATTTTAATATTTGTATTTACATTTAGATAAGTAATTTTCACATGTACTGTGCATCTTCAATTACAGTCAGCTGTTTGGATTTTTCTATACATATGGTCAAATGACAAAGTTCCACTAGTCCAGTGGTTCTTAACAATTAAGGGCCTAATAAGTCTTAAATTATTCAAATAGTATTATATTAACAGTCACACTTTATTTTAAGGTCCAGTTCTCTCTATTTGTAAACCATTTATTACGACTTTTGCCTCAGTAACTCCTAATTTGCAGTTTATTAACAGTTAATAAGGTTGTTGTTAAGTTTAGGCATTGGGTAGGATTAGGGATGTAGAATATAGTCATGCAGAATATGTGCTTTGTAAGTATTAATAAAAAGCAAATACGTTAATAATAGGCATGTTAATAAGCAACTAGTTAATAGTGAGAAATGCTCCTAAATTGTTACCATATTAACATAATTGTAATTAAATCAAGTTGTAATTAAAACACTAACTGAGATGTACAGCATTTAACTGTACATTATTAACTGTAAGTTTATTTATTTCTATTACAAAAGAAGTGAAGATATAAGGACTTCTGACTTGTCTATTATAGATTTTTCTACACCAATGTACAGTATCATAAAAATGTACTTTATTCAGCATCGCTACAAAGTGTAAAACACGACCTGTGTGTATTAGCACTTCCTCCACACAAACATTCACAACTGAGTTTTTTGGAAGTGCGAGTGGTTGGTTAGTTAGCGAGCCCAAGCTGATGAAGTGCGAGGTTCAGACGTGCAAAGACGAGGGAGGCACAGTCATCTTTTTTTAGAGAGAGAAGAAGAAAAGAGAATGAACACTTTGATCACACAACACACGAATGCGCCACTGATTTCAGACTTTCGATGCCACTTGCCAGGTTTATCACATGCGTGCGAGTGGGTTTGTGTGTGTGTGTGTGTGTGTGTCATGCTGCAAAAGTGGAGCGCGGTCCTTAGAGACAGGCACAAACCTTTAATTAAACAAGTGTGTTCTCCTAACAGATTTACACAAAGTAAAACCCACAAATGATAGAGGAGACTGTAGGCTGATATGACGCACGGCAGAGGTGAAAACAGGGACAGAGATAGTGAGACTGAATTAGAGAGTGTGGGGACGGTCGGAAATGAAACTGGCCCTCTCTGAAGTGACACGGTCCCTTCACTCTTCAGCATCTCCGTGTTGTCAATGCCTCATGAATATGTATCATCTAAATAATACTGATAAGAATCAGATGGTTCCTGTGAGTATCAGAAACAGATATGCATTCATTCCAGTTAAATCGCCCTGGTGTATTGCAAATTAAAACGTCCACCTTTCTCATTTATGTAGAACTGAGGGATTAGTTCGTCATTTACTTACCTTTATGTCATTCCAAACCTGTATGACTTTTCTTTCTTCTAGTATAATCAAACA